>NC_142804.1:70473775-70661275 GCF_049724085.1 Artemia sp. Qi Xiang Cuo
GGCGGTGAGAGCGCTTTGAAAAAGCTGCCTCTGACTCCTTAGTTTAGCTAGTCCAGTGCTGTTTTTATCCGGATTCCAGCTGTTATAGTGAAAGTAACCTAAGACTTGCTGTTACTGACTTTGCTTAGTGCAATCATCATGCAAATTAAATACGAAAAACCGGCCCTAATGAAGATTCAATCACCGGATTTATCAGTGGCACCATCTACCTTTTGTAACTTGTGGCTATTTGGACTCTTAAAGAAACCACCAGTGCGCACTGAGATAGCTCGCTACTTAGAGCCACCAGAATGCTCTCGCTTATCGGACTGCTTGAATAAGCGAACCCACCGTGGCAAACGAGGAGGAAACAGGAAACGCCAAATGAGAATCCCGGTGCATATCTCCCGCAGGAGAAAGACAAAGGACCGGCCGACGAGGACGAGTAACCTAGTCGTAATCCGTTGCGCTCCTCCTCATTATACTCCACCCCTACTTGGTCCCTGGTTTATAGAGAATGTTAACTGCAGTGCTTCAGAACCTACTCCAAATTTGTGTCCGGAGCGATTCTCAGCAAAATACAAACTTACGACTATGCTAATGTGTAACGCTCGATCTTTGAACAATAAAATGGACGAGCTGGAGGTGTTAATTAAGCAGAATAACGTACGCATTGCAATTATCAGCGAGTGTTGGGTCATTACTGAGGAGACTGTACGGATTAAAGGTTATAGAAACTACCTCAACACTCGACGTGACCGAGGTATTGACCGTCGCGGAGGTGGCGTAGGACTTTATATACGTGACGACCTACCATCAAAACTGTTAAGTAGCTCCAATGATTCGAGCCATGAGATTGTGTGGGTGGAGTGCAGACCGGCGCATCTGTCACGAAGATTCTCCTAGTTAATAGTTGCGTCAGTGTACTATCCAGAAAGCGCTGGGAACAGAAAAGAACTTATTGAGCACATACAAGTGTTCGTCAACAGAATGTGCCACAAGTACACTTCCCCTGCGTTTGTGATTGCTGGCGATTTCAACCAGACCAGTCGTCAGTGGGTCTCAAACGTTTTGGATATGAAACAAGTAGTGAACATTCCGACTCACCAAAGTGGCAGTACTCTTGACATGATCTTTACGAACTTGGCAGATCTTTATAACGCTCCCCGATCTCTAGGTCCCCTTCAGAATTCTGACCATTTTATAATTTTCTGGGAAGCACAAGCAAGTATCCCACGACCGAAACGAACAAAAACCACAATTCGGCCCATCACAAGGTCTTCAAGAGCTCAATTCGGTCGCTGGATTGGTATTTACGATTTTGAGGACATTTGTGCAGAGGCCGATATTAATGTCAAAGTCAGCAAACTGAACAGCCTTCTGTTGGAAAAGTTCCATGATTTTTTTCCAATAAAAGTTATTACGGTTTGTGACACTGACAAACCATGGATCACCCGCGAACTCAAGCAGATGATAAAAACTCGCTGTAGTCTCCACAAAGCTGGAGATCAAGCGGCTGCAGCCAGTTTGCGTAACAGAATTGTGAAGTTAAACAGACTAGCCCAAAGACAGTATGTAAAAGAGAAAATAACGCCATTACTGTATACTGACCCTCACAAATGGCACTCCTTGGTCAAAACCCTTGCAGGGAAATCAACGCCAAAGGACCTGAGACTACTCAAAGATGACGGCAAACTGACATCAGCTACTGAAGTGAACAAATTTTTCTCCGGCATATGCATCACATACCCATCAATCATAAACTCAGAAATTGAGAGTATCATTGTTGACACCGGGACTGATGAGATTTGTGAAGTATCTGAATATGCCGTCTTTAAGGAACTTCAGAAACTGAAAGTAAACTGTGCGTCTTACCCTGGTGAACTCCCTGTCAAGTTGTTACGCGAGTTCTCAATCTTTCTCGCAAAGCCACTCAGCTCTATTATTAACCAGTGTTTTCGCGAACAAGTGTTCCCCAGTGTTTGGAAGAGAGCTTATGTGCGCGTCATTCCAAAAGTGAAAAACCCGAAATCTTGCGACCGACTCCGCCCGATTTTGATCGTTCCGAACCTCTCTAAGTTAGCGGAATCATTTATATATCGTGAACGTATGTCACAAGTCCAGGGCTCTCTTGATCCATACCAATACGGGTGCTTGAAAGGTAGTAGTACAACTGTTTATCTTGTGCGTCTGTATCACCTTATTGTTGATTGGCTTGACCAAGGAGCCACAATTATAGATCTCCTCCTAGCCGACTATAGAAAAGCCTTCGACTTGATACGCCATTATACTGCAGTGAACAATCTGAAGGTTATGGGATCTTGCAGACATATTCTCTTATTAATAATAGATTTCTTATACGACCGACTACAGAGTGTATATGGTCTCTACCCGGGTGATACTGATTTGGAATGGTCTGAGCTTACGTGTGGTGGCCCACAAGGCACTAAACTCGCTGCATTGTTGTTCTTGGCAGTGATCAACTTCTTCCTTGCCGATTTTGACGAAAGGTTCAAATTCGTAGATGACCTTTCCACCCTCTTAAAATACCGCATTGAGAAGTCTCAAACCGTTCCCCAGTTCAGTGAATCATTTATCGACAACTTTAGAGACCAGTGTTCTGAAAACAGCCTCCGAATCAACGAAACGAAAACCAAAATTCTTCGATTTAACCCTCTCAAAAGGGATTTTCAGTGCCCCCCTCCACCATACCAAAGCGTATCGTCGGCAGTTATTCTCGGTGTTACGTTCAGCGTTGACTGTTCGCTTAGCCTTCACGTCCAAGAGGTAGTAAAAAAGGCGAACTGTGCCATGCGTACCTTTTTACTGATGCGAAGATTTGGTTTTTCAGTGCCGCAATTGAAAACAGCCTACCTGACATATAGTCGCCCGATATTAGAGTATGGATGCCCTGTATGAGGTCCACAGGTTCAGAGCACTGCCTATATGAGCGAAGTACTCGAATCAGTCCAGAAAAGAGCGGTGAAGGCCATACTGTCTGATCTGTACACCGATTACGAATCAGCACTGTCTAAACTAAATTTGCCGTCACTCCACGTTCGCCGTTTTCAACTTATCTGTAAATTTGGCCAGTTTCTTCTGACAAGTTATAAACACAGACATATATTACCCCCAATGCAGACAAAAAAAGTAACTACAAGATCAAAAGCAACAAAGCTAGCCCAGCCCAAGTGTTGCACTAATCGCTTCAATCATTTGTTTGTGCCTGTTTATGTTTCTGTCTACAATAAGTGACATGTGTATTAATTTTTTTGTGTCTTTGTTTACTTTGTAAATAATAGCACGATTTAGTCGGGATTTAAACCCTGACTACGAAAGCTTTTATGTTAATAAATGATTCTGATTCTGAAAGATCACGGATGCGTGTTTATTTGCTGTTGTTGTTTTTTCATTTTCCCAGGGGTGATTGTATCGACCCAGTGGTCCTAGAATATCGTGGGAGGGCTCATTGGAACTGAAATTAAAAGTTCTAGTGCCCTTTTTAAGTGACCAAAAAATGGAGGGTAACTAGGCCCCCTCCCACGTTTATTTTTTTCCCAAAGTCACCCGATCAAAATTTTGAGATAGCCATTTTGTTCAAAATGGTCGAAAATATTATAACTATGTCTTTTAGGATGCCTTAATCCCTCAAAACCCCCAGGGGGAGGGCTGAAAATTATGAAATTTACCCAATGTTAACATATAGTATTGGTTATTGGGAAGTATACAGACGTTTTCAGGGGGAATTTTTTCTGGTAGAGGGGGATGGGGTTGGGTCCTGGGTTATATCAATAGCGTGTCCAGGGGGGCCAGAGCAGCATCCCTCCCAAAATTTCTTTTATTCTTTTTTTTAAGTGCCAATATAGTAAGTTCAAAAATATTCACGCTTTTAAGTTATTTGCAACACCCGTTCTTTTTTTCATTTCTTGTTAAATGGCTATCCATTTCTCCAGCAAGCTTATATCATTATTTTATCATCAAACATGCAATCGCCTCCTGTAATCAAACAAGATTTCAAGAAATTTTTCTCACTATTTAACCCCCGCAGCTATAAGCACTAGCTTCTCTGCAATGAATGAATTGCGATAAGGAATCGGACTAAGAGGCGATAGTTTATTCAAGGTTTTGAGCCTCCTGTAGAAATCTCGCTGGTGGTGTTTCAAGGTTATGATTTGACATCCCAGTTCAGCCTCCATTAGGCGTTGGCCCAGTCTTGATCAACTCCTTTCTTGAAGGCATCTAGAGTTTTAGATTGGACGATGGCTTCGGATAGGCTAATCCAGAGTGGGACGGAACAGACTGAGAAAAACTGTTGGCGCTCTCGCTTGATGCAACGGGGGGCCTGCAGCTTCTTGGTGTGTCCTCTTGTGGTAATTGAGAATGACGGGGAAAAGACATGACTTAATAGGTCATTTTCTAGAAACTTACGAGTTGCTATTACGTCTCCTCTTTTCCTACGGTATACTAAGGTAGGAGTTTGAGTAAGGTGAGACGTTCCTTGTAAGATTTGTCTTAGAATGCAGAGATAAGCTTATTTGCTCTTATTTGGACACTCTCAAGTACTTTCACATCCATCTTATAGTACGGAGAGGCTAAGGTCATGCCAAATTCCAGGTGAGGACAGACCATGGCTTTGTACAGTTTTGTAATCACTCCCAACTTCCTGGTGGTACATGTTTCTTTTATGAGACCAAGGGCTTGGTTTGCATTTGTAACTTGACCTTGTATGTGGAATTGAAACCTCAGTTCATTTTCAACAATAACCCTCAGGTCCTGCACGTCACTGACTGCCTCAAGCTGGGCATCTCCTATGTGATACGCAAGTTTTGGATTATTGCGTCAAAGATGTAGAACTTTACATTTTAAGGTATTGAACTGTAGACACCAATCCGATGACCATCTAGATAGTCTGTCCAGATCTTCTTGCATAGTTGATGGATTTAGATTGCTCTGGGCCAGTCCTAGGAGCTTGCAGTCATCAGTATATAGCGTCAAAGGATTCTTGTACAGTTATTGATATACATGCTGACAAGCCTAATTAGTTCTAGTTAGTTCTTGTAGTCAGATACTAATATGAAACTTGTGCTTTACTTGAAGAGCGGTTTCTCGGGTTTTCTGTTTGCAGAAATCTCACCGGCTCTGCAGTAGCGAAACAAATCATCGGCCAATGCATTGGGTTTGGCTTAAAAATGGAGAACTTTGGGGGGGTTGGTTTTGATGGGGCCAGCAACATGTCAGGCTGCTATTCTGGTGCACAGGCAGAAATTAGGGAATTAGGGGAGCTTGCAGTGTGCAGTGTGATATCCGCATGTGATCTACACCCACTGTGAATCGCACAGCTTAAATTTGGCTTTATGTAAAACTAGTAGGGTAGGACTTGTTAGGTCAACCTTTGCTACTATACAGCAGATTATATCATTTTTATCATCCTCACCCAAAAGAACAAATATGTTTGTAGAAGCGGTCACTGTCGTTTGTCCCAATAGTCCTATGAGGAAGCTTGTGAAGTTGTGCGAAACGAGATGGGTGGAGTTTCATGATTGCATTTTAGTTTTTATTTCTTTGTATTGTGCGATTATTTCCGTACTTGAGGAAACAGTTGGTAGCATACGGTGCGATACGGAAGTTATTTCAAAAGCGAATGCGTTGGTTTCAGCAGCAACCAAATTTAGTTTTATGTTCACGATGGCTATGCTAGAGTTTGTAAGTGCCATAATGCCCTCTGTCTCTAAGGCACTGTAAGCTGAAGATTTAGACTTAGTTGAGTTCTGTCGGCATGCTAAGCTATGTTCTGATGCTTTAGTGCAGTCGAAACAAAATAATTTTGAAACAATTTTTCAGAAAGCCTATGAGCTTGAACAAGAGTTAAATGCGGCTCCAGCTGTTTCATAGTATATCTGCTGAAAGTCCATCAACAATAATAAGTCCATCAAGGTTTTTTATCGCGAGTCATAGTTCAAACCTTACTTTGCTTCACTTATTGAAGAATTTGATCAAAGTTTTTTGCGCCATCGGGAGGCATGTTTCAAAATCGGAAGGCTTTTGCCAGCTAACAGCGAGTCATTAAAAATTAATGAATCTGTGAACGCTGTTGCTGTTTACGAGGGATTTCACGGGGGTAGACGTGCGCTCGAATGTGAGTTTGTCCTTTGGAAACAGAAGTGGCTCGGAATGTCTGAGAAACCATTAACTGTTGCTTCAACTCTTGCTTCTTGCAATGCAAAGTTTTTCCCATGCATTCAAAGACTTTTGACGATTTTTCAGACGTTACCAGTGACTACCGCTTCCACTGAGAGGAGCTTTAGCTGTCTTAAGTGATTAAAAACCTATCTTCGGAACTCAGCAGGCAAGGAGCGTCTGAACGGACTAGCTCACATGACCCTGAACCACGATATCCAGGTCGATGCTGACCAGGTTTTTGATCAATTTGCAGCCAAAAAAGACCGGCGGCCGTTACTGTGAGAGGATAGGTCGTCTTTCGTTTCTCGTTTCTCTAAGTGCAGTTGATTCTGTTTTTAAACTTTAATTGTGCTTCATCCTCTGTTAACAATGTTAATATCAATACATTTCTTGCTTTCATGGCTGCTATATAAGGTAGACTGAGGCCCCCATCCCTCCGAAACAAAATTCTGGGCAATTGTCTTTGATATAATATAAAATTTTATTTATTTGGTTTTCTAGAACAAAGGTTCTATAAGCGAATATAAGGAATAATACACTTCTTTTTTTTATATTTTCTAAATTCTGCTAATTCGTGGTAGTTCCAAAATATCTGCTCACCCAAACTTGAAACTCTCAGTGCTGCTAACTTTTTTTTTAATTCTGACTTTGGTGGCAAAATATTGTCATCCATTTTAAAACAAACAAAGTCTACAACTAGAAATGCTCATCACAAGTGTGTACTTTTTATTTCTTTTCCTAGCTAACAACCCCCCCATACCCCCCCCCCCCTGAAATATTGCACTATGATAGATAATTTTCTTGCTCACATGACTGCTATAAAAAGGTTGACTGACGCCCCCCCCCCCCGAAACAAAATCCTGGATACGCTACTGGGTTTTATGGGAGGGTCTTTTTATGAAGGAAGTTTTCATGGGGGAAGGGACATTGCTATGAAGGGGGCGAATGATTTCCCATCATTATTTAAAAAAAAACAGAAATTAAATATAAAAAAAACAAGTTTTTCAACTGAAAGTAAGGAGCAACATCAAAACTTACCGCATTAACTAAAAAACGATCAGAAATTAAATAAAAAAAACAATTTTTTAAACTGAAAGTAAGGAGCGACATTAAAACTTAAGACAGACAGAAATTATTCTGTATATGAAAGGGGCTGTCCCCTCGTCAACGCCTTGCTCTTTACGCTAAAGTTTGACTCTGTCTTACAACTTTATTTTTTAAAACAATAAAAAACTTTAGCGTAATGAGCAAGGCGTTGAGGAGGGGACAGCCCCTTTCATATACGGAATAATTTCTGTTCGTTTTAAGTTTTAATGTCGCTCCTTACTTTCAGTTTAAAAAACTTGTTTTTTTTTATTTAATACATAAAGAATCGGATCTTAATCCTGATTTCAAATATATAAGTTTCATCAAGTTTAGTCTTACCCATCAAAAGTTTTGGACCTGAAAAAATTTGCCTTATTTTCGATAAAAAGGGGAAACAAGGGGAAAAAATTTAATAAATATGTCTTTGAGGATGACTTAATTCCCCACAGTTCTCGGGGGACGGGCTGCAAGTTATTAAATTTGCCCATTGTTTACACATAGTATCGGTTATTGGGAAGTATACAGACTTTTTATGGAGTTAATTGCTCGGGTTGGGGAGGCGGGTGGAGGTAGGGGTAGGAGGAGGGACCCAGCGTGTGTGTTTCTTCTTTCTGAATTTTTGGTTCATAGGTCTTAGAGTAGAAAATATGTCCCAATAATTTACGAAGGACTGAATGCTAACTATGAAATTGGTCCATTGTTTATCCATCGAAGCGGTTCGTTGACAGTCTGAATATTCGGTCGGAAAGGCTTTGTTCTTGTGAGGGGGAGTGGGGAGAAAGAGGGGGTTACTTGAGAGAATTTTTCCATGGAGGATGTTTCCGTGGGGGAAGGGACATTTCTAAGAAGGGGGTGCCGAATTTTCCAGCATTATTTAAAAAACGATCAGAAATTAAATATTATATAGTATTATACAAAAATAAATTTTGTTTTATATACAAAAACAAAAATAAAATTTTGATTTTTTTTAGGATCAATATTTTGTGCTGGAGGCACATGTGCGCATATAAGGATTGAAGTCACAATATTTGGGGATTTACTCCATTTTCTTTTTTAGATCTAAAATTTTCTAATTTCGGTTTTGGATTTAATCTTCGTATATCTGTTGTGATAGTGGCTTTCGGATAGTTAGTGGGAAATTATGTGGGATTTATCTTCATAATTGGGGTCCAAGACGTATTTGTTGATGTAGTTCCTCTGTTATGACTTTGTATTTTCTTTGTTAAAGGTTGAATTTAGATATCTAACTAGATATCTTAGATATCTAACTAGATATCTAGATATCTAACTAAATATTTATAATATTTAGTTATATATAATATAATCTAACTAAATATGTATAGATATCTAATATAAATATTTAGATATCTAAATAGATATATCTAGTTAAATATCTAGAGTAAAATTGTTTTTTTTAGGGGGGGGATGAGAATTTATATTAATTAGCTTTAGTCATTTGTGATGGATTGAACTATAAGTGTCAAGATAAATTTTTTGTGTAAGGGTGTTATTCCTTACGCTAATATTAATTTTTTTTTTTTAACGTCTTAGGTGTAGTGTTAGAATTAAATTTGGGTCGTTGGGCTAATAATTTGGAATGTGGTGCTTCTATTCCATAAAGTGTGGTATTTATATACATGTTTTACTAATTCGAGTTTTCAAATTTGCTCAAAATAACAAAAGTAAAAACTTTATTTTTTTGGTTAAAAATTGAAATAATTCAGAATCGCCACTTCCTGAAGTACTGAACTGCTGTCTTTTTAAGTTCCCCTAATCTAAGTGGACTATAACTGTTATTTGTCTTTTAGTTAGTAAGTATTGTCCATCTAGCGTTATTTTTATTTATTTGTGCTTTTATTTTATGATATCGGATTTTATAAATAAATACAAAACATTCATATAGCTAATATTTCGATGTATTATAATAATTTATATTTTTTTAATCTTTCATCGTTTGTAATATCTATATTTGAATATAAATAAACACTATCTCAGAATTTGAGATGAAAGCTTAATGCTAACGCCAAGGTAACAGCCTTTATGACGACATGATAAGTTCAGATAGTAATTGTGTTTTCAATTAAAAACAAAAGTCGTGCGACGGGAAATCTAGTGGTTAAAGTAGGGTACAAAACTAAATTACAGTATAATTTCCTATTTATAAAATTTTATACATTCACACACAGGTAAAAGTATTATAATTTTTGATAGCTAACGCTGACATTTTTGTCAATTCGGGTTCACATGGGAACGCTTCTTCGTAATTTTGGAGCGTCATAAGTGTTAACACCATTGCTCATTAAAGTGGACTGCTTAATTTTTTCTTTTGTTGGTTTAATTGTTTGACCAAGTCACGTACTTTCGTTGTCCATGACATTGGTTAGTAAAATTTATGCCGTCTCAATAACCTTTTTCCTGAGAAGATCCTTCTCGAAGTCTTGTTTGTATTTTACTTTTAATTTTTTTGGTAGATTTTGTATATAAGCTTAAAAATTTTATTTTGTAAGATTCTATTCTTTTTTTTTGTTTTAGCTGTTTTGTCTCGTGTTTCAGTTAATGTTTAAGGGGTCAAAGTTTTGTATTGTATTGGGTTTGTAGATTTAATGTTTTTGTGTGTGAGGCTCGAGTTTATATTTGATGTTTTAAATACTGTGTGTGGGTTTATGGTTTCACATTAAGGTTCGTCTTTAATTTCTAGTATTTATGGTTTTTTTTTAACTTTTTTTCTTTTATTTTGGACGCCCCCCTCCCCCTCGACTAGATGGAAAGACAAAGCCGATGAATTCCTCACTCTAGCCCATATCCCAGTGAAAGAAACTACGAGCCTGGCAAGCGGTAGGTCAACCTGTAGGCGCTTGGTCTCATCATTCTCTATGTCAAACTCTCGGCAGGAGTCTCAACTCAAGTCTGTCTTCGGTAAAAGTGATCATTTGTTATATTCGTGTTTTATATAGTTAAAGTTTTTGTATTTATCTCTAAAGTTTTGCTGCACTGAAATGCAATGAACTCAGTTTTGTTTCAGAGTTCAGTGAGGTAACACCAAATTGAAATGGATATCATTCCTGTCTGGATTTATTTTGGTGAGATCATAATTAATTCCAAGTAAGTTGTTGACTTGAGTTAACTTTCAGAGGATTATAAAATGGAATCTACTTTGCTTTTAGTTTGACCTATATTTCGATATTTATTAATTCAGTATTTTTTCTTGAATTAGTATTGAGACTTTTTAAATTGTGTGGAGATTGCAATAGCCATGAAAAGCTCTGAAGAAACGCCTGAACTTGTATACTCTCCGGTTCTGAATTTTATTCAAAGCAATTTTCTAAGCGCAACTGAGGAGGATATTACCAAAAGACATGGTATGGAGTTTTTTGACGTGAATACAGTCAAAGAAGCTAAAAGTTTACTGTGGATAATAAGTGCACCTGAATCGGATTGCCCAGTGCGTCAGGGGAACAATGCACTTTCTAATCATTTTAGTGACATTGTTTCTCTGTAACAAACCTTCGAAACCAATTATGTAGATGGATAAGCCTGAATTTGTGCTATCAAGTGATTGCGAAATTTTTCTGTTATGTTGAAAAATTGAAACTGAAGGACTGCAGAAAGGTTTCATGGCGATAATTTGCACAGTGAACATAAGCCAAGTACTCATTTGGCGTTTTATAAAAGTAACAACAGACAAATCGCCAATTTAAAACCCATTTTTGATGGTCTGTTGATATGTTGCTTTTTTTATTTTGAATTGATGGTTTCCTTTTAGTTATGGCTCTAGACTGCAAAATTAAAACAGAGATTAAAAAACATTCTGTTGTAACATGACTAGCAAGTTTTAAAATTTTTAAAATTTTAAAATTTAAAAAGATCAAAAATTTTATTGGAGAAGATAATGGCCCGATAAAGTTAGTTTTGCTTAACAGGTCGTGGACCAGGGACAAAGCTCGATCCAGATAAAAATCTTGGGGGGAGGAGAATGTGACAAGGGTGCCAATAATCGACCAAATTGATAAGTTTATTTAAACCGGAGTTAAAAAGAGACAAAATATGGAATGAGGGCGCCAGAAATAATTTGGGGGGAAGGGACCGGCCCCCCCAGCCCTCCTGGATCTGCTAATGACCAGGGACAATACAAAGAACATGATGAAAACAATCTATTCAAGCTTTTGTCAAAGGAGTTTATCCATGTTTTGGGACACGCCTGACTAGGCATAAAAGAGTTTATAATTGTCTTTACAAAGAGAAGCAAACGAACAATTTGTGGTAAGGCTAGACCTTGATAATGCTCAACTTCAGTCCTTAAATACTATTGGAAAGTTTGCGCGCTTTCTACAACTAAATAATAATACTTAGCTAAAAGAAAATATAGAAATCATGACGAAAAGTAAAAAAAGTCAACATTCTAAAACTTGTTTAATCAATTACTGTTTACATTTTCCCAGCTTATACAGTAAATTACGCATACTATCAATTTTTTCTTACTTTTTCGAAAGGCACAAGAAAAAACAAAAACATGCAAGGTCAAGTTTACTTAACAGGGAATTTAAAAGTTTATACCTGACTTTTATCCCATGGTGTGGCTATACGATACTACACTGTTACTTACATAAACGGAACAGTTAATATTACTTCTAAAAATAGCCTTATAGATTCTATTCCATGGTTTTCACTATTTAACAGCGAATAGGCAGGACATAGATACAAATTAACAGGCTTTCTTGTTCCTTTTAATCCGATCTTTTTTATGGGAATGGCGTTTAAATTCCCTTTCCACCGCTTCCCATGTGATATCTTTCCACTCTGTTGGTATTTCTTTGAAATTGAAATCGCTTGCTTTGCTGACAAGTACCCACTTCCAAAATATGCCAGTCTCAGTAGCCGGATTAAGTGGTATGTTCCAATCAGGGTATATGGTTTTGTAATTTTTATACGGGACATACTCCCCTTGAGTGTCCTGGTTTTTGAATGAAGCCCCCTCTTCAGCATAAACAGGGCAAGAAGTAATCATTGAGTCATCGGATCCATCGTCACTAAAATAAAAAATGAAATAGTTTTAATGATAATATAAAGTCGTTACCAATAAAGACATCGGCGCAAATGCATCCTTTTGGAGATTGTCATTAAAGTCAGAAGTTGAATTTTTATTTTGTAGCCAAATATAGAGCCCACCCGATGAAATAATACCTTATTAGGTGAATATTTGGACCGTTTTCTTTCTTGATTCTAGTTGAAAACGCATTTTCTAGCTGGCAGCATTGTGTTTAAAATAAAATGATAGCTCCACATTTATGCACTGTTAAAAACGTGACATTTTTACTGTTTTTCGAAATTTGTCTAAAGTATCTACCTGAATTAAAAGTATTTGTTATGTTGATTCTCATGGTTAGTATTTACTTTCTTTTCTTACTATTATTATTATTAGTTGATGAGAGTTTGGTAATATTTTATTGTTTCTTTTTATCTCGTTGTATTTAGTTATTAATAGTTTGACAGTTAGTTATATATACCTACCCTGTCGCAAGTGCTTTTTGCACCTTTCTTGGGGCGGGCACTGGCAGTTTAGTTGAATATATTTTTTTGGTTGTAAATAAAAGTGAAATGAACTGAACTGACGGAAGATGAAAGACCTAAAATCTCTCTCCAGGCACGAAATAAGGGTGTGAATTGGCAGTCGAAATAACCCCTCTCATACAGCCCTAAAAACATTTGCATTCTTAGTGACCTCCCCTAAAAAAAAAAAAAAAAAAAAAAAAAAAAAAAAACTGCGAGTGACTGGCATCCTTACTCCTAATAAACCTATATAACAACAAGATAATCAAGCAAATTGAATTCTGGATGATATTAGTGAGTATCAAACCTATTCAGGCATACACCTCTTATCCACTGTAGAACTGTGAAAACTGATATTGAATTTAATCGGGATAGTTTTATAGGCTATTACAGATATTTTGCACTACGTACTTGAACTACTTTACGAACGTAAACTACAATACATGTATATCCTATTTAAATATTTAATATGTAGAGAGGACCCCGGTAAAAAAGATCCAGCCGGGCCTCGCACCTATTTAATACTCTCCTGAGGATGGTGCTAATGTTGGAGCCAATTTTTCCAAATCATGTGAAAATCACAGTGAAAACTGAAATTTCTTTTAAATAACTAGATTGACATTACCATCTAAGCCAGGAGCTTTCGATGGTTTTTCAAATCAAGTTCCAGATCCTCTGAAAATCAACGTGAAAACTAATATTTCTTTTTTTTAATAACTAGATTGACAAGTGAAAATCACAGCTAAAACTGAAAAAATTGTTTAGAGACACAGTTTTTATTCGTCTGAGGAAAGACTTTCCTTTCCTACACTTCCCCCTTGGAAAGAAGGACTTGTAGAAGTTTCCCCATACTAATTTTTATTCTTATAAAGAAAAAAGTTCGCCTTTTTATTTTTATTGATTCGCCTACAGTTTATTTTATCTGCTAATCGAGTCGTGAATTTACCGCACTAAAAACAGGTTTTTCCATAGGCATACCGTGATATGTATATCAGAATCGCGCATACGCGAAGGCAGAGTATGATTCTGGTCAGGGTTGCCACCCTGATCGGGAAGAATTTACTAAATCAGAGAGGAAAAATTTACTAGATGGCATCTGTTTTTACTAAATGCTCAAAAAAAATTTTTGCGCGTGCGGCTATGCCGCACGCGCACCATCAAGCATCTACATATATATATGTATATGTATATATATATATATATATATATATATATATATATATATATATATATATATATATATATATATATATAATAATAATAATAATAATAATAATAATAATAATAATAATATATATATATATATATATATATATATATATATATATATATATATATATATATATATATATATATATATATATATATATATATATATATATATATATATATATATATATATATATATATATATATATATATATATATATATATATATATATATATATATATATATATATATACAAAAAAGAGACAAAATTTGGAGATTCAGCCTAGCAGTGGCAAAAAATAAAAAAATATTGGATGGGCTCTGCCTTGAAAACATAAATAATAAGGGGGAAAAAGAGGTCAAAGACCCATGGGGAATAAAAGAAGATGGTTACAAAATAGAGATGGATGACCTACAACGGGTTGGGGAAAGTTGGGAAATATGGAACGTCGAGTCAGATTGGAAAGATTTGGGAAGGAATCTGATATTGATCGGATCAACTCAAAAGAGGGTTTGTTCCTTTGTGAGGGGGAGGAATCCCTTGGTGAAGATCCCCTGCGGGGAGTCGCGAAAGATAGCCCTTTTCCTCAATGCACAACTGGTGGACAAGTTGTGATCCCTTTACCGAGATTTTGCCTTTCTGATCTGGAGTCCTTGGGGATACTCTCTCCCAGTCACTTCATACTTCACCCAAACCTTTGTCCAGTAACACTGTTTATAGCTGTTATTCTTCATGGGAATGGACAATTATTTCCGGCAAATTGTATTCAGTGGGAGATGTACCCAAATTTCATTTTCAATTAGCATCAACGCATATTCTGCATTTGATTATCCCAGGGAGGGAACCCAGAAAAAAGGCGATTCTTGGTTCGCTCAGAATTCTACTTCATTCCCAGTACCCTTATCGTTGTCACAGGCCTGTGCATTTTCGGCCTTATATTATTTGAAATAATACCAAGGGGCAATTTACTTTTTGATTGAGATGTAGGGTTGTTTCCACAGATGGAAATTAAGAGGGTTATACAGCCAATTGTTCACGATGGCTGGCATTATCATATGTGCCAGAAACTGATTCTCTGCTTCTCTCAAATGTAAATTCGTGGAGAGCGAGAAAATTTTTTTGTTTTTGATTGTGCTACGCACAATGATTGTCTATGAATCTTGGAGAATTCAACTTTCAAACATTAATGCAGATGCTATACTATTTAAACCATGGTGGTCCTACAGTAGAGACGTGTCGAGGACGACCGTTCCAGTGCCAAGCGGTGGAAGTGGTAACACAGACACTGGTGGAAGAGAGAAGGCAAATGGATTTTGTGAAGTTAAAGTTAAGTGTTTATGATTGTAAGGGTGGACCAAGGTAGCGCGTGGGCGGTCATTTATCTTACGGGGGGAGGTGTTTGGGTTCCACCCCTGTTTCTTTTCCTTTAAGATAAATGACCTGTTTTCCTTTTTCTTAATTATATTTGCTTATAGTATAATTTCAAAAGACAGGTTTTAAATTTTCGTTACTAAGCGATAGTGGTTTTGCAATAGGTAAGCTTTGAACCAAGTTTTATTTTTGTACTTCCTGGTTTGGGAGTCATTGAAAGATAAATCTAAGAGTTAGAATTGGGTTTGAACGGGGATGTAGCTGATTGGCTGGGCCAAGCGGAGGTCCACCCATATGAACAGTTGTGTAAAGATTATTATTATTTGTTTTGAGTGGAGTCTATGTTTTCGGGAGTCTATGTTTGACCCCGTTTGGGAAGGAGTCTGCGTTTTGACCCCGTTTGGGGAAGGATATTTCTATTGTTATTTGTGACCCTTTTGGAAGAATACAAGTAAGATATTTTATACAAACTGTGTACTGTTTTCCGTAACCCAGGCAAGGTAGGAATAGAGCTACGAGGTACCGTCATTATTATATTGACAGGGAGGTTTGTTACCTCCAAGGAGAGAGTTAAGAGATTTTCTAGCCGTAACCCAAGGCGGATGTATTTGATATTAGAAAAAGGCCATTGGACCACTCGATCAAGTTATCATTCTCTGGGACAGGGTATAGTGTTAAGAGGTTAGTAACAAACCTAATATTTCTAGATCCGATGTGGTAGACACGGGAATGGCATAATAATTTGAGGCCGGGGCTATCCCCTTCAATAAGTGGTGACACCCGTATATTATCACGCCTGTGGCGTTGTGGCCTACCAGTACAACACTGGTGGCAAAACACCACAAACAGTGGTGCCAGCGGTAGCTAGCACTTAGAACATATATATATATATATATATATATATATATATATATATATATATATATATATATATATATATATATATATATATATATATATATATATATATATATATATATATATATATATATATATATATATATATATATATATATATATATATATATATATATATATATATATATATATATATATATATATATATATATATATATATATATATATATATATATATATATATATATATATATATATATATATATATATATATATATATATATATATATATATATATATATATATATATATATATATATGAGGTGGAAAAATAGAGAGGGTGAGGGTAGAGGTAATAGAATATATATATATATATATATATATATATATATATATATATATATATATAAAAAAAAAAAAAAAAAAAAAAAAAAAAAAAAAAAAAAGAGAGATATATATATATATATATATATATATATATATATATATATATATATATATATATATATATATATATATATATATAATGTTACATTTCTACTTACTTTTAATTTATCTCAGAAGGCTCCTTTTTTCTCAATAAAAATTTTTAAACTGAGGAGATTCTCCTAACCACCTTGAGTGGTTAGCTTTTGTTTTGATTCCAATAGATTCCTCATGATCCCAAATCCAAGTGTCATTATAGCTTAATTTTTAGTTGGTAAGATTTGATACACAGAAAGCTGATTCTGTTGACCTTTAGACGCCGGAAGTGAAGTGTCTGTTTATGAAAATAGGTGACTGCTTGTCTGTCTCTGAGACAGACAAGCAAAATTGTAAATTGTAAAACAGACAAGCAAAAATTGTAAATTGTAAAAGTTTTGTTTACTATAAATCCTGACTTGTTACTAGTTTTTACTAGATTTCGGGGAATTTACTAGATCCTCTAAATTTACTAGATTTTTTTTTTTTTACTAGATCTAGTAAAATCCTACTGACGGTTCCTTTCAGGAATTAATTTCAGAGAATTCCTTTGCAATAGTTTGCACGTCGTATCATATTAAGAGGGTGCATGGGCCCCCATAAGCTAAATTTTAGAGGGGGGCTTGCCTGGTCTAATCGATACTTCCAATGCCGTATAATAGAAATCTCAAAACAAAAATATAAAAATATAAGGCAGTATCATTCAGCCAGGGGGGCTGTAGCCCCCCTTTGCCCCCTCCCCCATATGAGCGGCCGTGAGGGGGGTAAAACAGACTGCTTTGAATGAATTTGGAATTAATACTTCTGCCCCATCAACATAATTAAGCAGGAGTAAAGTGTTCCTATTCTCGCTCTAACTAGTCACGAGAGAAAAAAGACCAAGTAACTTCGGCTTGATTTGGATAGCTTCAATGATATGTCCGGGTAAATCTCTAGGGCTAGTAAGACAAAAATTGATATTCAAATTAATCGGGTGCGTAGTCTACTCACACGCGATAGAAATAATCATACCCTTGTTTAAAAATAGCTTGTGGCCGATGAAAATCAGTGAAGTGCTCTTCATGTTGGCTGGAGCTTCTGCTGCAGGGTGCTCCACAAAATGGACAGACGTTGCCACAACCTATCAGGGATTTCATTAAGTATTCCACGGCACGGTCAATCCATTCTTTCTTTCCAACAACTAAAATAAGATTTTGTAAAAAAAAGAAGAAACCTAGAAAAAACCTAATAAACATGAAAAAGGGCAGCACAATCTTAAAAAATGGCAAAGAGTTAAAAAGGAAGAACTTAAAATGCCGTTGGAACTACTCCTGAAATAAGTCTCTTTAAATAATTGGCAGGTACGAAACTATCTTTGTAAATAGAAATCAAAAACCTAAAAGACGAAAGTTTGAAAACTGCGTTGAGAAATTTTTTTCGCATTTATTGTTAATTTCAAATATGTGACATTTTTCAAATTAAGAACTATACATCAAAAGTTATTATCAGACCAAGATTTGCATAATTCAAGATTATCTACTCTGCCTACTAGTCTTAGAGCCCAAACTGGCACGCAGAGGCGTATTCGGTTCTCAGCATATTAAATCAGTTAAAAATCAAACGAAACTAAAGACGACAACAAACAAAAAACAAACAGAAATTTCTCTTTGCATAAGAGTTGCTTTGACCCCCGCAACTTCCACCCTTTATGCAAAAAATGAAATAGGGCTCAAGCGAAAGTATTTTGAGTGTACAAAATAAACCCATTTGGTGATTACAAGTGGTTTATTTACCAAGGAGGAATGTCAAGGAGGATTCTGAATTAAATCAAAAGACACTAAGTACATAATTGTTGTCAAAATGGGATGTATACAATAACAGAGAAACAGCTAAGGGTGTTAAGTTAAACTTTTAGGCAAAGTCAAGGAAGGTGTTGAACTAAATCAAAACACACTAAGTGCATCCAAGCTATTAAAATGGATTATCTTTAATAAACCAGGATCGACTTAGTTATCAAATAGTTAGAGGTAACGAACTGTACGTAAGGAGCGACACAGCCCAATAGTAACCAAAACTCTAAAAAGGCTGGGTGTTGATACCAATAGGTAAATCAAAGAATCGGCTTACTATGCTGATTCCAAAACAGTCCTTACGGATGGTTTTAAGTTGGACGTGATAACATGCAGAATGATCATTTAGTGGAATGCAAAATATTAGTCACTGCTGCAAAAGATGGTAAGTCTATACCAAAGTTTGTTACTCTTTAGTCATGTCAAACCTCCACTATAGGTGATGTAGTATCCTCAACTTTCATATCTAAAGTTGAGGAAATGGCTAGGTTGGTTGATAATTTAGTGGAATGCATGAGCCAGAGCAGTAAAAATTAATTACAAGGAGTTATTTATATAAAAAATTACCCGTATTTTCTGGGGTAAATAATTCCACGCTCAGCAGCTCCTTCCAATAACGCTAATTTAGGAGGGGATATTCCGCTGTGTGAAAGGTTTACCCATTATACTACTGAGTTCACTGCTCTAGATGACACTTTGCAAAAGAACTATGAAGAGCAGCTTGAAAATTCTTTGACACAGAGATCGCCTACTTATTTTATAGTTTTCCTATCTGCCATTGAGGGTAGTGTTAAGCACCTAAAGTGAAAAGCTTATTGCGTGATAGATAAGGTTAGCACTATGCATTTGAAGAATGGAGGAATCCAGCTTAGACACCATTTTGCTCTTTTAATACAGATGATTTTCATACAGGGAGTTGTTTCATCATCTTTCTGCATTAGTGACTTGACACCTATTCCCAAGAAAGGAAAGTCGACTACTCGGTGTTCTTCGTTCCGCCCAATAACTGTGTTGACTACCTTCTGCAAGCTTTTCGAGCTGTTGTGTATTGACAAATTGAAGCATAAATGTTATGTGTTGCATCCAGTAAATTTGTATTACCCAATACTAAATCTAATTTCAACAAACGAAGCAGATTGCTCTAAAAAATGCACCTGTACTCATTAGAAAATTAATTTAGTCACCAATCTTCTGTCTTTTTGAATTAAATAGAATAAAAAACAAAAACAAGTTTCCTTTAAATTAAAACAACTAAATTAGATGTCAAAAACGCAATTATTTAAAGGACTATTGTTTTCCTTCCTATATTCTCAAATAGTATTGTGTCTTCTTTTTTGGTTAACTTTTAGACATAAATTTATTTGAAATACATATTACTTTTATGGGAGGGGGGGGGGGGTGCAAACCTCACTTTTGCTGGCTGTAGCTGTTATTTAAGAATCTTGATTAGAATTGTGTTTCATTTTGACATTGACCTTAGAATTAATTACCAGAAAAATTTTACCTGAAAATCGATCAGCCTGAACCCCTTCTAACTCTTCGACAAGAACTTGAGCAAATTCGTGCCCACTTTTCAATTTTGAAAATGGCTTCATTGTATCCATTCTTAGAATTATAACTTTCAATGAGAAATTAGAAATTTTGTCCAAGACTTCGGCAACCGAAATATCTGGTTTCGAATTCTTAAGGATATCTTCCATTACCAAATATATTGACTGATTCAGCATTACTGTCCTTTCGAAGATAGCATGACAAATTCTGTTTTGATTAGACCTCTGGCAAATACCACATGGACACGGACTGTTGAAGTATTCAGTCACTTTAGCACGAAACCAGTCAGCTAGAAGGTGTTTGTGATGATGAATGAGTTTTAAGTAAAGGGTAAAATCGCAAGTAGCACTTATGTCTCGCAGAAGAGCAATTTCGCAAGCTTTTCTAGTCTTAAATTCTGAATTTGCACTCTTGAACTGGGCAGCAAGAACACGATCGATACTGATTTCAATTGTTTCTGTAATTCCAGGAATATAGCAGTCCTCAATAAACCTGCCAGCCGCGGTTGAAGCTAAACTGCGACTGGCACAAAGGCCTAAAAAGAAATTCCTAAAATGATTCCTCCTTTGAGCTATCTTACGCACAGGGTCATTATTTTCCAAAAAAAATTCTTTTAATTTGTCTAATGACCTTACAAAAGCTCCAAATATATGCAGAGTAATCTTCGCACGGATTCTCATGTTGTTATTAAAACAGTGATACATAGGGTTGTCAAAAGAAGTATTCAAATCATGATGAAGCTGAACCATAACGCTATTCCAGTTTTCAAAATGTAGATCTTTTTTTCCAAGTGCTCTTTCTATGTCATTTTAAAACTGTTGATGAGATTGACAGCTTGTCGTCTGGTGGTTTCATAATGATCTACTGGAAGTGGTTGTCTAACGCCATAGAAAACTAACGCCCAATAAGACGATTTGTCATAAAAGGAAGAAATGTCAATCTGCTCACCCGCAAATTCTGCAAGAGAATCTTTATTTGTTAGTTCAGATTTCAAACACTTTCTATATCTTTTGCTATAGTTTTGCATGAGATATTCTCGCACTAACATCCTCAAAATTAGTTCCCTCCATCCTTTTGAACTGAATAGTATCCAATTTCGCTTAGTAGATGATTCCAAAGCTTATCAAACTCAAAATTTGCTTCAGTATTGTCTAAGCTTTTCCCTTGCAACTTAAACTGCTCAACAAGAGACGTAATTCTTTCTTGAAAAAGTATTTCCAAATCTAACTCCTTAGAAGCAGATTGGCGCTTACTCTTTTCCCTTTCAATAGAAACCTTCAGCGATTCTAATAATTTTGTTTTGATTTCTATTACACTATGAGAAATAAACGATTTCCCATCTTCGAAAAACAGCGTTTCAAAAATTGCGTTATCTTTGAGGAATTCTTCTAATTTCAGGATCATTCTATCCGGAATATCCTCAAACTTCTCTTCAAATCTTTTTTTGTAAACTTGTAATAAATGTTGTTCTGCGCTATTTGAAATTTCAATTTGGAAACCTTCCAGATTCTGCGTCAATTTTTCTCGAAACTCCCACTCGAGCTCAGAAAGAATGCCATCAAATTCGTCTCTTTTACAAGCTGTTGTTGAATCCTTGAGGCTCTGTAAAAAGCGTTCAGATAAGATGGCGCCCCAGGTTTGAAATACTTTCTCCCGAAATATTAATGGAGTTTGCCCGAGATTTTCGTTCAACAATAAAAGAATTGACTCCTTTACATTCATCACCCTTTTGGTATATTCTGGATTAATTGTCCCCATTAGTGGCGTACCATCATATAGACAAGGAAAATATACACAGCTCGTCTCTTCAGTATAACCCAAAATGTCTTTCAACAACTCCTTCAGTGTATTCTCGAAATTTGTTTTACTATTTGATAATATGTGATAACTCGACGGAGTATTTTGAAAAGTAAAAAGGTATTTTGTTTTGTGACACCTGATATTTTTCATTTGAAGAAAGGCACAAAGTATAATTTGAACAATATACTTAAAACCATCCACACTTTCATGTGCAATGTTAAGAATAACAACATCACTAATTACAACTACAAATTTAGCTAGATGTGAACCATTTTCGCTTTTTTCCCTCAATTCGTCACTTTCAGGATATTTTAAGCCTTCCGTGTCCAAAACAAGAATATGGTCTACCTTGAACTTTGTTGCAAATTCTTTGTGTAAAGTGATCAACTGCATCTCCACTCCTTTGGTCTGTCGGGTGGATGAAACTTTGAATTTACAACCAAACAGTGCATTGAGTAATGTTGATTTTCCACTATTTTGCTCGCCTAGAACGCTCACTACTCCGATCTTGTTTGATTTTCGCATCCGATTTTCTAAACCTTGCATTAAATCAGCAAAATATAAATCATTGATCCCTTGCGCGTCTCCATCAAATATTTCGACGGCTTGTCCAGAAAGAAGGATGTCCATCATCGTCGATTGTAAAGAATTTCTGATACCCACATTGGAAAATTTCAGCATCCCAGTTAACGTACATTTACCAGAAGGAGTATCATTTAGTACATATATTATGTATGAATACGCTTGTGTAAGCTCTCTCATAAGATGTTCAACACCAACGTGAATGCCAATTGCTGTATTTCTGGATTGCCTTTCTAGGTAGTGAGATAACCAAAATAAAAAGTACCTTCTTTCTTTATAATTCTGAACCAAATTATTAAAAAAGAGTATAAAAAAATTTGGTAGTATTAGGTTACCCTGTCTCATTCGGATTAATTTTTTGTTGTCTTCCAACAATTTATGGTAATTTTTAGCTGAAATTTCATCAGGTTTATCGATCATGCAAACCTGTTTCTTATGGACTTCATTGTATTCCTTCCACAGGCAACCGGAGAGAGGAAGACTGGTCAGCTCACTTTTTATTATTTCATCGGCTACCTTTTGTGCAGCCCTTTTAGCAGCTTGTAAGTGCTCATTAGAGTCTTCCAACAGAAATTCTTTCACATCTTTAGCTCCTTTTTCCCATTCTAAAAAGTTCTTCTTCGCCAAATTTTTATTTAAAATCAAGGCTCTTAGTTTTTGGACAACACGAAATTCTGTATATCTGACATATTCAAATCTGATTTCACTTGATAGCCTTGTAATCATTTCGTCTGCATTCACACTCTTATCTGAGATGAAAACAACTGTTGAGTGATGTTGAGCCAATAATAATGAGTTGCACTCAGATTCAGGAGTATTGTCACCAATAAATACAAACAAAATACTTGAATGTCTAGCCACGTATTGGGCTAGTTCCTCGTCTTTCTTTGCGTTCCCACGCATATTAACAATGGCTAGGGGTTCAAAATGCTCCCCATTTACAGGAAGCAGCCAGGAAAGCTCTAAGGAGCCGTCAGTAAATACTCTTGGAACGTCGTCATCCTCGCGACTTTGGAAAGGGTTAATCCCCTTTGGAAACAATTTATTTATTAGCTTCGATTTTGAGAATGTCAGATCCCCAATCCTAATAAACGAACAATAGACAAAATTCTCTGAATGAACATCTATTTCTTGGAAAAACTTGCCGTATGACAAGCCATCCTTCCAACGTTTTACGATGCTAACCAAAGACCAATTTAGTAAAACGTATTTCTTGGAAGGATCTTTAATACAAAATGGAACCGAATATTGTAAGTCTGCCATATCTGAGAATATTTCTTGTCTTAGAAAATCGTCAGCAATTAGGAGGAAACAATAAATCAAGTCCATAGAATTGTAGTTTAAATTTGATTTTTCATATCTGATTTCGTTCCTTGCATCTATGGATTTGTTCAGGAGCTTGTAAAAAAAATTAAAGACACTTTTAGCTGATCCCTTTACATCTGATATTTTGCATAAACTGAATAATTTTACTTTTTCAAGGGTTAGCTTCTGTCTCCAGTAAACTGACAATTGAAGCATTTCAAGGATATGTATGATTTCTTGCTCCGAAGGCCAAAGTCTGTGCGTACTTGTATAATTTATTTCACTTGCAGTTGAACTGATTAAAACCTCTTTGTCATTTGAGTGGAGTTTCAGTTTCAACCCACTTTCTTCCGTAGTACCTGTAGTTTTCTCGAGGATTTCATCTGTCTGGGCGGGCATGTTACTTACAAAGTCCATTTCACTTCTAGTTGAACTAAATAAGACATCTTTGTCATTTAAGAAGGGCTGCAATCGATTTTTTCCCGCAGCATCTGTTAGTTCCAACGTTTCATCTACCTGGGTGGGTATCTTATTCGCGTAGACTGCTCTGTCATCTGAATGGATCTCATTTTCTTGCATTGGGATAGGTCAGGTCACTCCGTCAAGATTTTTTAATTTGGAACCAAAAGGTCCTGCAAAAAAGAGTATGTGGTCAAAATGATAAAAGTGTAGAGAATGAAATTAATACAGTAAACAAGCAATCAAAGGGGAACTGTTACCCACTTCAACTCCATCTTTAACTAGTATATTTTTATTTTCACTTAACAAAAAGAAACATCAGTAAGGTGGTGCAAATCCAGATAACAGATTTTTAAGTAGCTAATAAACAATACTGTCGAAAATAATCTTTATTTTGAGTGTATACAAGCTATGGTAAAAGTAGACCATTGCAAATTGTAGTATTGTCTCTATTACTGCTACTACTACTGTAACTAACAACTCACTGCAGCACCGTACCACCTGAGCCCAACACAGCCAGCACACCCCTCCTCCATCATAATCTATTCAAATACTCCCTCTTTACACCCTCCCAGGAAGTTTCAATTTCTCTTAAATCAATCCTTACGACATCCTCTCACCCTATTCGGGGCGACCTGCTTTTTGTTTGGCCCTACACGGTAGGCCGAAAAGGATAATCTTTGGCAATCTATTTATAACAAAAATATAAAGCCTTTTTTGAAGATTAATTTTAAAAAACTTTTTCCACAAGATAAGTTTTCCAAAGAAAAGTAAAGAACTCCATTTAATTCAAAAATGAGGAAAAATAAAATCAAATAATCTACCAAGCATGAAACTACCACAAATCAGCATCGATAAATAAATGAAACCCAAAACGAGCAGAAACTAACATGAGTAAGGCTCAAAACCCCTATGCCTTCCCAAGGCCAGAATAAAATTTGCACTTTACTGAAAAAATATAAATGTTCTTACTTTTGGAACTTTAATAAATCAAATAATATTAACATTTTGATTACTAAATATCAGTATATGTATATTAAATTGACAATGCACATTCATTTGTATTTGTAAGTAACCCCCTACCCCTCCCCCCACTACCAGAAAAAATCCCCCCCAAAAAGGTCTGTATTCTTCCCATCAACCAATACTATATGTAAACATTGGCCAAAGTTCATAGCTTGTAGCCCTTCTCCCGGGGACTCTGGGGGATTAATCATCCTCAAAGACGTAGTTATTATATTTTTGCACCATTCTGAACAAACTGGCTATCTAAAAATTTTGATCAGGTGACTTTTGGAAAAAAATGAGCGAGGGAGGGGACCTAGTTGCCCTCCATTTTTTGTCACTTAAAAAGGGCACTAGAACTTTTAATTTTCATTCGAATGAGCCCTATCATGATATTCTAGGACCACTGGGTCGATACAATCACCCCTGAAAAAAAAAAAAAAAAAAAAAAAAAAAAAAAAAAAAAAACACGCATCCGTGATCTTTCTTCTGGCAAAAAAAATAAAAAATTCCACATTTTTGCAGGTAGGAGCTTGAAACATCTACTGTGGAATTCTTTGATACGCTGAATCTGATGGTGTGATTTTCATTAAGGTTTTATGACTTTTAGGAGTGTTTCCCCTTTTTCGAAAATAAGGCAAATTTTCTTAGGCACTTAATTTTTTATGGGTATGACTAAACTTGATGAAACATATATATTTAAAATCAACATAAAAGTTTCATTGTTGTGATGCATCTATTGGTATCAAAACTCCTTTTTTTAGAGTTTCGGTTACTATTGAGCCGGGTTGCTTCTTACTTACAGTTCGTTACCTCGAACTGTTTGATATTTGTTGTTATTTTGTATATAGTTTTTGTCAGGTATATGTTATTTAGTATTTGTTGTTATATAATATTAATAAAAAAAATGCTTTCCGAGAAAGAAGTATTTTCAAAGAAAAGAACTTACAGTTAAAGAATAAATGAAATCCAAAACGAAGAGAAATTAAATGAACAATCATAGCAAGTAAACACACAACAGGTGCAAATATAAATGAATAAATAAATCTTAGAATGAGTAAAACTTAAATTGAATAGGCAAATCAAGCTCAAAACGATTAAAAAGCTTACAAACAAGAGTTCGGCAACTGCCCCCTTACCTAAGTTTTAAATTCTAAAACCTACTGCGTCCTCTCTTGCCTTCCAATAAAAATGCTTGAGCTACGCTCCTGGGCTTTACTATAGGCAGCGCTATAGCGTTGTCTCTGATATACCAATTGCCTTTCGCAATTTGGAATTGAAAATCGTGTTGTTTGAAGAAAATTCGAATAAATAAACCCATTCATATTGGAGCCATTGTAATCAAACAGTTTGTGGTAACGAACTGTAAGTAAGGAGCGACCCGGCTCAATAGTAACCGAAACTCTAAAAAACGGAGATTTGATACCAATAGATTTGATACGAATAGATGCATCAGAAGAATCAGATTTTTATGCTGATTCTAAATATATAAATTTAATCAAGTTTAGTCTTACTCGTCAAAAGCTACGCGCCTGAGAAAATTTGCCTTATTGTCAAAAAAAGGGGGAAAAACCTGTGCCCACCATTTCCCGAAACACATCCAATCAAAATTTTGAGATTGTCATTTTGTTGAGCGTAGTTGATTTTCAGATAGAAATTATGTTTTTGAGGAGGACACTTCCCCACACCCTTCAGGGCAAGGGTTTTAAATTATACCCTGAGGGCATATAAGAACGATGTTGGCACAATGTATCATTTATTATTATTTTTTTCATTTAGAGCAGTGCACTTCGTATCGAAGAAGTTGTGGTTGAAACTTCGAAAGGGCTCATTCAATTGGACGTTGGAGGGGCTTGTGCCCTTTTTAATAGTCGAAAAAGGCAACTAACACCCTTTCCATGCCCACCATTTCCTGAAACACATCCAATCAAAATTTTGGGATAGCCATTTTGTTCAGCGTAGTTAATTTCAACATAGAAATTACGTTTTTGAGGAGGACACTCCCCCACAGCCCTCAGGGCAAGGGTTATAAGTTATGCCCTGGGGGCATATAAGGTTTTTATAGAAGGCTTTGTCGCAGAAACTTCAAAAAAGCCTCATTCGATAGAAAATTCAAAGGGCTAGTCCCCTTTTTAATAGTCGAAAATGATTGGAGGGCAACTAGACCCCCCCCCCCACGCACATTATTCCCCCAAACACATCCAATCAAAATTTTGAGATAGCCTTTTTGTTCAGCGTAGTTTATTTCAAGAGAGAAAATATGTTTTTGAGGAGGGAACTCCCCCACAACCCTCGGGGCAGGGGTTTTAAGTTATGCGCTGAGGGCATATAAGAATGATGTTGGCACAAATGTATCATTTATTATTTTTTTCCTTTAGAGCAGGGCACTTCGTATCGAAGAAGTTGTCGTAGAAACTGGAAATTGGAGTGGCTTGTGCCCTTTTTAATAGGCAAAAATGATCGGAAGGTAACTAACACCCCTTCCAAGTCCACCATTTCCCGAAACACATCCAATCAAAATTTTGAGATAGCCATTTTGTTCAACGTAGCTGATTTCCAGATTATAAGTTATGCCCTGGGGGCATATAAGTTTTTATTGAAATCTTTGTCGTAGAAACTTTCCCCAAACACATCCAATCAAAATTTATACATAGCCATTTTGTTCAGTGTTGTGGATTTCCAGAATAGAAATTGTGGATTTCCAGATAAAAAGGCTCATTCGATTGGAAATTCAAAGGCCTAGTGCCCTTTTTAATAGTCGAAAGTGCTTGGAGGGCTACTAACCCCCTTCTCGCGCCCACCTTTTCCCCAAACACATCTAATCAAAATTATGAGATAGTCATAGCCATTTCTTTCACGTACTTGAAAGTTCTGTAAACTAGGTCTTTGAGGATGACAACCCTCCCCCCACCACAGTATTCAGGGCAGGGATTGTAAGTTATGCCTGGGGGGCATATAAGGTTTTTATAAAAAGTTTTGTCGTAGAAACTTCAAGAAGGGCTGCTTCAATTGGAAATTGAAAGGGCTAGTGTCCTTTTTAATAGTCGAAAGTCATTGGAGGGCAACTAACATCCCTCCCACGCCCACCATTTTTCCAAATACTTTCAGTCAAAATTTTGAGATAGCCATTTTGCTCAACGCAGTTTAAAGGTCCAAAAATTATATCCTTGAGCTGGGTCTCCCCCAACAGTCTTTAGGGCAAGGGTTGTAAGTTATTCCCTGGGGATATATAAGGTTTTTATAGAAAGCGTTGTCGTAAAAACTTGAAAAAGGGCTCATTCGATTCAAAATTCAATTGGCTAGTGCCCTTATTAATAGTTGAAAGTAATTGGATGGTAACTAACACCCCTCTCACGCCCACCAATCCCCCAAACATTTTTGGGGGACTTCGTATCGAATTATTTTTTTCCATACCAGGGCACTTCCCATCGAAGGAGTTGTCATAGAAACTTCGGAAAAGACTCATTCAATTGAAAATTGGAATGGCTAGTGGCCTTTTTAATAGTCGAAAGTGATTGGAAGGCAACTAAGACCCCTTCCACGCCCATCATTTCACCAAACACATCCAATCAAAATTTTGAGATAGCCATTTTGTTCAGCGTAGTTGATTTCCAGATGGAAATTAGGTTTTTGAGGAGGAAACTCCCCC
The DNA here is from genome assembly GCF_049724085.1 of Artemia sp. Qi Xiang Cuo. NCBI lineage: Eukaryota > Metazoa > Arthropoda > Branchiopoda > Anostraca > Artemiidae > Artemia > Artemia sp. Qi Xiang Cuo. The sequence goes on from NC_142804.1 coordinate 70,502,650, forward strand.
TACAGCCCTCAGGGCGAGGGTTGTAAGTTATGCCCTGGGGGCATATAAGGTTTTTATAGAAAATGTTGTCGTAGAAACTTCAAAATAGGCTCATTCGATTGGAAATTCAAAGGGCTAGTGCCCTTTTTGATAGTCGAAAGTGATTGGAGGGCAACTAACCCCCTTCTCACGCCCACATTTTCCCCAAACACATCCAATAAAGATTTTGGGATAGCCATTTTGTTCAAATGAAAGGTCTGAAAATCAGGCCTTTGAGGATGACACTCCCCCGAAGCCCTCGGGGTAAGGATTGTCCAACATCCAATCAAAACGTTTCTTTTTTAAAATTAAGGTTTTTTCTTATAGAAAGCGCTGTCGTAGAAAAATCGAAAAGGCTAGTACCCTTTTTAATAGTCGAAGGTTATTGGAGGGCAACTAACCCCCCTCTCATGCCCACCATTTCTCCAAACACATCCAATAAAAATTTTGAGATAGCTATTTTGTCTACGTAGTTGAAAGTTCAGGAAATTAGGTCTTTGAGGATGACAACCCCCCCACAGCCCTCAGGGCAAGGGTTGTATGTTATGCCCTGGGGGCATATAAGGTTTTTTATAGAAAGCGTTGTCGTAGAAACTTCAAAAACGGCTCATTCGATTGGTAATTGAAAGGGCTGCTGCCCTTTTTAATAGTCAAAAGTGATTGCAAGGCAACTAACACCTATTCCACGCCCACCATTTCCCCAAACACATCCAATCAAAATTTTGACCTAGCCATTCTGTTCAGCGTAGTTGATTTCCAGATAAAAGTTATGTTTTTATCAAGTGTAGAAACTTGAAAAAGGGCTCATTCATTTGGAAATTCAAAGGGCTAGTGCACTTTTTAATAGTCGGAAGTGATTAGAGGGCAACTAACCCCCCTCTCATGCTGATCTTTTCCCCAAACACATCCAACCAAAATTTTTAGATATCCATTTTGTTCAACTTAGTTCAAAATTTTAGATTTTAGGTCTCGATGATAACCTCCTCAGAGCCCTCAGGGAAAGGGTTGTAAGTTACGTCTTGGGGGCATATAAGGTTTTTATAGGTAGCGGTGTCTAGAAACTTCAAAAAGCGTTCATTTGATTGGAAATTAGAAGGGCTTATGCCCTTCTTAATAGTCGAAAGTGATTGGAGGATAACTAACACCCCTCTCAGGGCCACCATTCCCCCAAACACATCCAATCAAAAGGTTTTTTCATAAAAAACTAAGGTTTTTTCTTATAGAAAGCGCTGTCGTAGAAACTTCAAAAAGGGCTCATTTAGCAAGAAATTGAAAGAGCTAGTACCCCTTTTAAAAGTCGAAAGTGATAGGAGGGCAATTAACCCCCCTCTCACGCCCACCATTTCCCCAAACACATCCAATCAAAATTTTGAAATAGTCATTTTTTAAGGTAGTTGAAAGTTCTGGAAATTAGGTCTTTGAGGATGACAACATAAAGTTTTTTTTAGTTTTAAAAAATAAAGTTATGAGACAGAGTCAAACTTTAGCGTAAAGAGCGAGGCGTGGAGGAAGGGACAGCCCCTTTCATGTATATAATAATTTCTGTCCGTCTTAAGTTTTAATATTTCTCCTTACTTTCAAAAAACTTTTTTTTAAGTTAATTAATTAAAAAAAGTTAAACAAGGAGCTAGGAATACCTTCGACAACGCCCTAAATTTAGTAGAAAAGAGGAGGTGTTTATACGAGAAGTATTTGAGTGGTAGTTCATGTGAAAATAAGAGGACTGTAAGGAAATCAGAGAAATAATTAAAACGTGAATCAAGGATTTGTGAGGTGGATGATGTGAATAAAATTACTGAGGAATTAGACCTTCAGGATGGAGGGAAGTTGTAGAGGTTGCTACTTTCTGCTGAATGACTCGGTATAAGTAACTGTAAAGATTGTCAGTAGATTTTCCACCATAAAATATAGAAGGCGCAGTCTCTCCTGCTGCTTTAATCTCTTCTTTCGAAGCATCAATTCGAGAAAACGTTGAAGCATTTTCCCTAAATTGTTCGTTGTCTCTCAGACGTTTATGCAAAATTACTTTGCCAAGTCCATGGTGACGAGAAGTTGTGTCGAAGCCAAGAATTGCATGAGCAAAAGGAAGCAGTTTGCAGGTTTTAGTCCCAATCTTCTTAACAATGGCTTCAATGTCCCAAATTGCACCTGAAGTGGTAGGATTAGGCTGACTGTGCAGGTAGATCTTGTGGTGCTCAGGAATACAATGATAAATTAACAGAATCAACATATCGGTATCGTCAACGATAACTACAGTGTCCAACTTCTTCGAACAATCAACAGCTGTAGTAAAATAAGCAATTCAGCATAACCTTTAGCTTGGACGGTTTTCAGGACTTTGCTTGGTAAATAATCAGAAAGTACATTGACGAAACGAGCTTTATTCTTTTTGCACGAATAAAATTCTTCTTTTTTGGTGTTCAGTCTAATTTCTGGACTAAAAGTACTTCTCATCTAGTGACACGGTTTGCTTAAGATGAGTCACATATTTTGTTGAAGCAGCGATATAGTAGCCATTAAAGATAATAATGGCATCTGGATATTTGGCCGAAACGTAGTTCCAGTATCGGTCTAAGATCTCCCAATATGTTTCTTTCTTCGCCCTGGGGATCTTGTGAATCAAAGCACCCTGTCTATGACGTAGGTGCAATTCAGACTTTTTAAAGTATGTTTGAAAAGTTTGATAACTTTTGCTAGCTCTGGTTTATTTGGCATTCGGCACGTTCCAGAATCATCAAAAAGCGACGTAGGGTAGGAGCAAAGCTCATATTTAAATTTAGATTCGTCGTCCATATTTAGTATTTTGAATATAGTAAAAAGACGCTGAAACAGCAATGGAGGTCTAAACTGAGAATTTCTTCCCCATTTTTTGCTTTGCCGTTATAAGGAATGCCTGATCCTTCCGTCTGAAAGAATTATCCTTCAGAGATATCCCTACCATTCCGTCAAGAATCTTCTCCCCGACTTCCACTGCTGTGTCGGCGTTCACGTTTTCTGCATGTCGGAAACTTTGCAAATGAAGTTTCCATTGACCTATACGTTCAGCTCTGAGGAAATTTCGAAGAATGGCAACCATGTTCGTGTACTAGATCCAAAGTTTTCCTGTTTGAGTCTCGTGACTTGGCTCTGATTTAAGAGCCGACAGAGAAGATTTGAACTTCATGAGACTTGAAGACTGGGATATATGTTCAAGAGAAGCTTGTCCATCCATTACTCTCTTATATAGTTCTTTGATATCACAAAGCCCAACCATAGTCAATGCAAGTTCTGCATTCAATTTATGTTGTGTATCTGAATTCTCGTCTAAATGTTTCATTATTAGAATCGAGTGAAGTGCTGCGTCGATAATGGTATGTGCTCACAGTCCTCTAGAATTGGCCTTACCACTTAGAAGAGGAAGAACTGTATCGGAAGCGCACATCAATTCAAAGATATATTTAGTCTAGTTCCAACCATCAAAGATCCAATGTCACCAAAAAAACTCGTGAGGATTTGGAATCCTCCTAATCAAACTAGTCTAATTTTGTGACGCTACTTCTAGGTCCTTCTGCAGAAACAATCTTCATCGACTTCTACCACAACAGTTAGTCAAAGGTTACAACCAAAGTAAATTCGTACCATTCATCCTGATGGGCAATGAATGTCAGTGTAGAAAGGATTCAATCCTCATTGCATGAAAGAAGATCAATCATAGGAAGAAATAAAATTTTTTCTTTACCGGGATGGTCTCCAACCATAACTGATTGCATGGTTCAACTCTAACCTGGCCTAAGTTGATTGAGATGCCACGACGTAAGTCAAAGAGTATTTAAATTTGAAATATTATCTTCTTCGAATCCTGGACGAAGAAAATTATATTATATTGTCGAAACGACAGAATCATTTTACTTTCTATGAACGATTCAGATTCTTTCAGCTGCGTTTATCTCCTATGTGGCAAACTCCCACCTAGGGATTCTATTTAAGGTAACTTTTAGCAATGAGGTTACAGCAGCAATGATACCCAGGCCATGAAAGGTGTTTTTACAATCGAGAGTATATATTATTATTATTATTATTATTATTCATTTATTGCACGTTAAAAGGTAAAAAAGTACAATAGACGGAGTATACATATACGGAGTAATCACAGAAGTATAAAAAAGTGTAACACTGAAGTAACACTGAAGAAAAAAAAATTCATTACATATATTACATTAATACAAACAGACTATTGTAAACAAATTGGTTACCATGGATGATTAAACTTACTTTGAAAACGGGATAGAGATTTATTAATGCTAACATTAGGGTCAGCTAGCTTATACAAATGAATAATTTTACGGTTTCTTGTCCAAGGGGGGCAAATGTAAAAGATACTTAGCAAATCTGGAAAAAATGGATTGTAGTTGCTTTTTATCTGTTACTGTAAGGAATTTCCAGAAAGGAGCAATGTAAAGTAGATGCGGAAGGGCTGTGGCGTTGTAAATGGGTGCTAGAAGATAACAGTTGAGACATAGTTTGCTTTTTACGATTGCAGCGTAAGTAATGTTATTTTTACACTCAATGTGAGAAATCAGCAAACGACGTGTGTGACCTATAGATTTGCCAATTGGAAGGTCCTGGTATGTAATAAGGTCTGCGGGTTTAATAAGAGAACCATCCAGATTTAGAATAGAAGTAGAGGGATTTCGCCAATTGAAAAGGATAACTTCGGATTTCTCAGGATGAAAAGACAGCCCTATTTTTGAATATTCATCTTTGAAGATTTTGAAATTCTGCTCAATGCGCTGGATCTTACAGCTGAGATTCAAGATGTCATCAGCATAACAAATAAGAGACATATCGATTTTCCCAAGAATGCATGAAGGAAGACACTTTGCCTGAGCATCAAGGACACTATTATTGAACAGGTTTGGGGAGGTGATAGCTCCCTGTCTAGTTCCTTTCTTAACGAGGATGGGGTACTGAGGAATCACAAGCATATTCGAGCCATTCGAAGAGTTTGGCCTCACACGAGAATTGATGCAATTATATTGGGATTGATGAAGAGTCGATTGCAGGGGGAAACGGGATGGGAGTTTTAAGCGCACTCTTAGATTCCTATATAAAACCCTGAGAACAGGGACAACTGATGGGTTTACGCCTTGCCTTTCCATATGAAGAAGCATGGGCGAATGAATTAAGGGATCAAACGCACGTTTAATGTCATGTTCGGCGAAGATAATACTTTCTCCCAAAGATTCGGCGTCGGGGAGGGCAGTAAAAACTGCTGTAAGAGCATGAAAACTGTCAAGATTAGCTTGAAAACCGAACTGATATGGGGGAACGTAACATTTCTGTCTTAACTTATCAAGAAAAAAAAAGCTCGAAAAGTTTGTATATCGTAGTAGAGATGGTGACGGGACGGAAAGAGAAACATTGCAGATCAGATTTTCCTTTTTTGGGAATCAGAGTCAGATCACCAATGCAAAACGAGGAAGGAACAATACCTGTGACGAATATTACTTGCACGAGAAGGCTGAGGTAACGCACCAATAGATAACTTTCATTAATGATGTATAGAGTGCTCACTTTATCTATCCCACAAGACACTTTCTTTTTAGGTTGGGATGTGGCTTGTATGACAGCGTCACAAGTAACAACAAAATCAAGGTCAGGAGATTCATCAATAAAGTTGCAGAGCTCCTCACAAAATTGTGACTCTAAAACAAGATCAGACTCAGAAAATTCATTTGAAAAATGGGATATCCACTCGGACAAAGGAATGTCATTCGGGTCTGGCAAATTGGAGGAGATAGTACGAGATAATAGCTTCTACAATAGATCAGGTGAATTCCTGACCTTCGGAACAAAGTGTCTGCATTTTATATCGATGAAGGGCAAGTTCCTTAGCAAAACATTTTTGACACTTTTCTCAGTTCATTGACTATTCCTTGACATAGACAATCTCTCCATAATTTGTACCAAAATTTAGCACGGTCACAAGCTTCAGACAGAGCTAGATTTCCTGACCACCCGGGAACTTGGGTACCAACACGTATTTTTTTAAGAGGAAGTGCTCTTTTTTCAGCAGACAAAAGTGCACGGCAGATTTCTGCGGAGTCGATATTAAGAGTTAATCTAACCTCATTATGTCTTTATTGGAAGACTTTTGCAGAAGATGAAATGGAACCTGCATCTTGTTTAGGATGCTATCTGAACTTTCGATGAACTGAGATGTGTCAATTTTATTCCAGTCACGACAAGTATACCACAAGTATACAACATGGTCGAGGTTAGATGTGCAAGAGAAACAATGAATGTAAGTAAACTGGGCAGATTTAAGTTGAACTTTAAAATCATCACCAAATATGCCTAATAGTAAAGAAGCACGGATAGAAGCTGAAGACAAACTGCTATTTAAATCACAATTAAAATCACCTACGATCAAACAGGGGATTTTCAGTTTAAGGACATCATGAAGACAAGAGCTAAGTTTACTAACTGCTAATGCGAAATATCTCTCCGAATCTTCATCTTTGTAATATGTGGGTAAAAAAACATTTATTATTACGCACTCACCTAGTCGAACAGCTAAAAAACTATCACTAGGAAAGAAAGCACTAGAATTAAGATTCGATGCTTCATAAGTAGCAATACCACCAGAAGCACTTTACTGCCTTTAGAAGCACTACGTTTAGCTCGAACCGAAAAAGTTTTGAAGGTGCCACTAATGTGAAGTAAACCAAGGCTGTGGCTGGTCAGGAAATGTTCCTGCAAACACAGATTATCATGATTATTAAGTATATTTTCAAGAATAGGTCTCTTTTTTATAAGACCACCATTAATGTTCCAAGAGAGAAAACGAATATCCATTTATCTACTTAGCTGCCCGTTTATCGGTTTGAGCGTTGCAAGGGCATTTGACACTGAAACAGGTGAGATTAGACTCTTAACATGTAATGCAAAACACGTCCCGAGCACATGGATTATCCCTGGTGGAAGAGTTCTCCGTGGAACCACAGCAAGAGCAGAGTTCTGCGTTCTTACAATCTTCAGCAAAATGTCCTTGTTGGTGGCATCTGAAACACCGTATGAATATGAAATTCTGGGCAATAAACTCCTCATAACACACCTTCACAGAATTTTTCAGAAAGGAATGGAGATCATTCCGTTGTTCAAAATAAATCTTGTAGACACGTGACTTGCCACACTGCAAAGCTTTGACACACTTTGGAATAATTTTCTCTATATCTTTTTCATTCATTTCTGTCGGTACGCCTTTTATTACACCCATGAAGGCGGGAGATTTAACAGAGGCTAAAAGGTCAGGTTGGAACTTTTTCATCTGGTCAGCAACTGAGGAGGCAGCGGGTTTACTTTTTACGACAATTTTCTATTCTGATGCAGAACGTTTCACCTCTGAAATATCATTTGCAGCTTCCGGACATATTTTATCAATAAAATCTTTCCTTAATAGTGGAGATGAAAGATTGGACGGGCAATTTTTTAACGCAACAGCATAGGTAGGAGGATTGGATTGGTCCTTGGTGCAAGACAACTGAGCTGAAGAGGTCCAGGCAGAGGTTACCTGCACTGCGAGATGTTGCTTATTTAGCTCAGACAAATTGTCAATTTTAAGGGAAAGTTCATTCATACGACAGGTTAACATTGCAACGATCGCATTACCAATTGTTGGAATTTCACACGGTGAGCATATCCCAAATTTCGGGATCTTACGTTTTTCTTTCGATGCCGTAAATAACCACTTACAAATGTCAAGGACATTTTCATCGTCTTTTTGGCATCTAATTAAACGTGCTCCAATTTCTAGCACCTGGTGTAAAACCTCCTTTGCCTTTAGAATGGTTTCATGACTGAAAAAGCTTGTCGACTTAGCAATTATTGTCTCTACTTTGATCCCATCGATCATGGATCGAGAAATAAAATTCAATATTTAAAATAATATCCGAGTCGTCCATTATTTCATAATTGCACTTACGGTAATAATATTCAATAGAGAAAAATCCACTCCAAATCAACGTTAAAACTTAAAACTAACAGAAAACTTAAAACAAACAAAAATTATTGTGTATATGAGGGCTACCCCCTCCTCAAAACCTCACTCTTTATACTAAAGCTGGCCTTTAAGTTACAGTTCTTTAAAAACGGCTGCTGAAACATAAGGGCCGTTGAACTGAAATAAGATTTTTTTAAACAGTGTAGTCGGTAACAACCCACTCGGTAGCAGCTGAATGAAAAGCAGGCTAAATCTTAAAAAGAACCCTGGAACTTCCGATTTCTAATTGAATGAACTCCCTCCAAAGTTTATGCGACCCTCCTTCCCATAAAAACCTTACATCTTAACAACGGGCAACTTCCATGACTTAAAGTCGTCACCCTGGAGGCTGAAAGGGAGGGGGTGGGGTTGTCAAGTCCAAAGGCATGGTTATCTGACCTTTAAAACTATTTGGAACAAAATGACTATCTCAAAATCTTTATCAGACACATTTTGACTGCATCTCAATTATACTTTTCCTGCGTTTAGGGGAAAAACGGTGTGGGGTTGGCTTGTTCGTCCTCCAATCACTTTTGACGCCTAAAAAGATCATTAGAACTTTTAGTTTGAAATCAAATGAGCCCCCTCTGAAGTTCATTCAACCACCCCTTCCATACGTAGTTCTTCTGGAAAAATAAATAAATAAATAGTAATACTTGATTTGATACTATAGGCAACGCTATAAGCATTGCCTCTGACTCAAACATGTGAGTAGAACATTCAATTTCTCTTCTAATGAACATACGAAATTATCAAAGCGGAATATGGGGGGGGGGGGTATTCTGGGGAGAACAGGACTGGCAGAATCGATAGACGATTGACCAGATTAAATTATGTGACATGTTTTTTTGTTTTTTTTTTATTGGCGTTTTCTTCATTCTAACAATACTAAATGGGCTAGCTCACTTTAAGTATTTAGCACTTAACAGAGAACTCTTAGGTTTAATTTCAGAAAGTCATGCCACCCTTCATAGAAATATCTTTTAAATGCTTGGCTTTTTAAGATTCAATTAGAAGTTTCATTACCTAAAATGCTTTTTGGAATGGGAGAAGGGTAGAAGTCAATTTATGCCAAGGAATGTCAATTTGAAACAAAGAAAAACAACAAAATACAGAAAATGTGTGCATGTATCCAAGGATTATGTCCAGGGCCGGACTTAAAGCACTGACGCTGCTAGGCCCAAGCAATTTTGCCACTCCATTTTGGCGTGATTTTCGGGGAAATCCCCGAAAATTTGGAGATTGTGGAACCACTGAACAGAATGGTTCTAGGCATTTACCCCCACCCCCCTGGTGATTACCTAACCCCGGAAAATACCCCCCCCCCACCTGTGGAAAATAAGGATTTCCAAATTTGAGAATTTTATCTGAGTTTTATTTTTTTTTAATTTCCGTAGGGGGAGGAATTTTGGTACTTGTGTATTATGCACCACTCACTCAAGTTTATGCTATTTAAAATTCGATAACACACCGGTTTTTTCTTAGTTTCTTCGTTAGTTTAGAAATGAATTTGGGCTATATATTTGCACGTTAGGGGGGGGGGGTAAAGTACAGCGGGTCTGCATGCAACATGTGTTTGGTACAATTTACTACATATTAGATAGATGGATGGATAAGTGTATTTTAAAGCCAAATATACGGTTATGAACACAGTAAAATAACATAAATGAAAGGCACAAATAACATAAACTTTGATGAGCGATCATCATAAAACCCTTAAATAAAACACTACATTAACCTAATAATAGTACTTGATACTTGGAAAAACGGTCATTGAAAAAAAAATTAACACTTAGAAAAAATACTTAAATGAAACATTACATTTACTTTATGCTGGGATGTTAGCACTTGTCTATAATCCGGTAAGCGCGCAATAAAAGACAGCATTGAAATCTCAAACATGCTATTTATAAGCAAAGCGTCTCTCACTCGGGAAGTATATTTAAACTTTAGTTTTTTGGGGTTTAGGGGGACTAAAAGGTAGCCTACCTAGGTTAGGTTACGTATTTAATAAATGCTATGCTCCTCCCCCCCTAATGTGCAAATAAATAGTCCAAATTTGTTTCTGAACTATTATATTTTTATCCTATTTTGTTTTATTTCATTAGAATTAACGAAACTTCACTTTTTGCGCTCTTACCGGATTCTAGGCAAGTAAAGGGATTTTTGTTTTTATTTTTATTTTAGTTAACAAAATTTCCAGATACCTCGCTATTCTTCTGTTATTTTTAGCGGCCATATACCTATAAATAGTTGTTTTCTGACTTCAAACCGTCCAAATACTTTACCCTCCCCCCCCCCTCTTATGTGCAAATATATAGCCCAATGTATTTATTTCCCATATATCCTGTCACTTGCCTTGTCTCGCGCTCAGCTGAAAACAGTTAACGAAGAAACCGGTTTGTTCTCGGGTTTAACACAGCGTAAACTTGAGTAAGTGGCCCATAATACACAAGCACCAAAACTTCTTCCCCCTACGGAAATTAAAAAAATAACATTCAAATAAAATTCTCAAATTTGGAAAGCCTTATTTTCCACGAAGGGAGGGGGTATTTAAATGGAGGGTTTTCCGCGGGCGGGGTTATTATCCCGAGGGATATTTTCTGGGGGGGGGGGGGTATTTTCTCCGAGGGTGCCAAAAGTAATGAAAGAGAGAGGTGATACTGAACTTTCAGCAGCCATTCCATTCTTGGGAGACATCTGACAGTTTATAAGCAGCCACGGAATTCCTGTGTTGCTTTAAAATCACTTTTCTGTGAATAGTGTTAATAGGCAGCGCAGATATGGAGTACACCTGGCACTTTGGCAATAAATCACATCAGTCAAGTTTTTATCAAACAGTTCGTGGTAACGAACTGTAAGTAAGGAGCGACCCGGCTCAATGGTAACCGCAACTCTTAAAAACGGAATTTTGGTACCAGTAGATACATCAAAAGAATCAGATTTTAATTCTGATTTCAAATATATAATTTTTATCAAGTTTAATTTTACCCATCAAAAGTTACGCACCTGAGAAAATTTGGCTGATTTTCGTAAAAAAGGGGAAAGATCCCCTAAAAGTTATAGAACCTTAATGAAATTCCCACCATCATATTCCCACATCACAGTTCTCATTCAGCATTCGCCAGTGAAGGTCACATATATTTTGTAAAGGATTAAATCTTACGCAATCACCTGAATCAATTACCTGAGATTAGATTTTTTTTGACTGGATTGGATTTGGCATTTGAAGAAAGATTTAGAACACTTGCACTGTTGGAAACCGGGGGGCCGTACTTGTTTACGAAATAGCCCCCCCTTGTGAGTAAGTTTTTGTGTTACGTCTATTGATAGTTATGATGGGAGATCAGAACATTGCCCAGACTCTAGGGGAAATAAAAAAAGCAGTTTCAAATATTCCACAACTCACGAAAAGCATTCAAAATGCACAATCAATTTTGGCAGGGATAGAATCTAAGTTACAGGACTTTGCCATAAATCAAGTAAAGACATCCCAAGAAATCGCAGAAATTAAGAGTGAATTAAAGGAGTCACGTAAGAGAAATTTTAGATTGGAAAAGGAACTAAAACAAACCAATCTTATGTTCTATGGGATGCCGCATCCAAATAATCCGAACTCTAAACTAAGTGAGGACATTATAGTATGTATTAACAATTCTGTGCCCAACCTTTCACTATCAAATAATGAAATACGAGATGCTCTTCGACTGAGAGGACCCTCGAACCCCCGCCCTATCCTTGTTAAATTCACGACCAAAATGACTCGTGATGCTGTCCTACGTAATGCTAAACTGTTTAAAAGAAATGGAATTTCAATCACCCCAGACTATACACCAGAGGAACGGGAGGCCCGAAAAGCATTAAGACCCCTGATAACCCAAGCTATAAGTGAAAACAGAGCATTGAAATTGCGTGGTACAAAAATATACATAGACAACCAGATTTTTTCTTATGATTTTGATAAAAAAAAGGTCGTGGAGGCTGCAAAATCGGCAAATGGTCAGCAACCGACCGGAGTTGATAGTTCAAAAAGGGATTCTATTCCTCGTCGGGCCTACATACGATCCCCATCAAGTGATAGTGACTCTTGTTCGGACATAGAAAGTAGTAACGCTAACGATAGTGATGCAACTGTCTACGAAAGGCCAATGACTACCGCGGATCCCACCAAACCAAGCGGAAGCGGGATAAACGAAGGGTCAGTAAAAGGGAAAAGAACTTTAGATTCCATTATAAGCCCCAATGATGACCACAAACAAGTGAAAAGAAATGTAAGAACAAACAGTGGCTCAAAAATGGACAAAAAAACGAAAAACCAGTGTTCACAGATGCCTCACTAAGAGACACCATTCGTGTTAATTGAATAGGATACAAGCCATATACAAAAACTGTCCTTAGTCACATGGAATATACAAGGTTTAAGAAACAAGAGAGAGTTGTGTTTAAATAATTCATTTTTGACAGCAATGGTGACGTGTTTTGTAGAGACATGGTTGTTGCCAGAGGAAGATGTTATAGTGCGCGGATACGAAGTTTTTCGAGTGGACAGGGCTACATCGCGAAACTATAGAAACTATGGAGGAATAGTTGTACTATTAAAGAGTGACATGTTAAAAAATTTGCGTCGCCTGTCAAGTAAATCTGAAAACTTGATTTGGTTGCGCTGAAAGTTTCAGGAAAAATGGTTTATATTTGGTTTTGTATATGTGTCCCCAGAAAATAGCTCATACTGTATTGAGGATACATGGTATATATTAGAGGAAGAGTTGAGTTCAGTGAAATCTCATTACCCAAGTGATTTAGTTTTTCTAGCAGGTGATTTTAACGCATATACTTCCGTACAACAAGAATTAAATGTAGATTTTGTTTCAGATGATGATGACCCTTGTGAGATGATACCTTCAGTTTACCTTATCCCACGAAGTAGCCAGGATCGACAAAGAAAAATTAATTCATGGGGGAGGAAGCTGCTGGCACTGTGCGGAGGTCATGGGCTAGCGATTGGGAATGGCAGATTTGGGGAAGATGGTGATTTGGGTGAGTACACTTGCATTTCTGGACCTTGTTTTAGTTTAATAGATTATGTATTGGTGGACACGGGACTCGAGGCTGAATCTCTTAATGTAAAAGTAATCCATCAGTCTGGATCTGATCATTTCCCACTTAAATTAGAATATGAGATGAAAGAATATAGACGTAGACGGTCAACAATGAATCAAAATAGGATACTGGCTAAAGATAAAGGTGAAAGAAAAAACAAGCCGAAAATTCCGCCCCGGATTTATTGCGAATGGTCGAATGAACAATGGCTATCTGTACAAGAGGCTTTTCTTAGTGAACCAGTACAAGAGGAAATGAGCCAGTTAAGGTCTGATATGGAATTACCAAAATCAGAAACAGATGAAGTAGTCGAAAGGCTTATGGGAATTGTAAGTAATGTGCTCACACCTATGAAACCAAGAAAAGAGAAAGATTTCTATGACCAAGAGTGTAAAGAAAGTAGTTCAAACCTGAATAATCTACTGCTTACAGTAAAAAGATTCTTGGGAGAGGAAGAGGAAAAAAATATTGCGCTAACAGAATATAGGCAAGCAAGAAAAAAGCATAAAAAACTAATCAAAAAGAAAAAGAAAGAATACAGATTTCACCAACAGGCAGCTTTATGTAAGAGTTTTAAAGAAAGCAACAGCCAAGAGTTCTGGAATAAGTTAAAAAATATGTCATCCAATAAACAAAGAAACGATTCCCTGAAAATTCCACCACCGGAAACATGGCCATCTTTTTTTCAATCACTACAGAAAGATGCAGAAAAAACGAACAACACACTAGAGGAAAGGATAAATCAAGCAGATTGCGAACAAGGACCTTTCCCTCTTAGAGAAACAGATTACGCCCTCTTTGAACCCATTAACCCAGAAGAAATAAATGATTCACTGCAAAAAATGAGAGGGGCTCAGCACCTGGGCCAGACGGAATCCCAGTTAAGATATTTAAATCGATAAGGAATATCATCATCCCCGTGTTAACATCATTGTTTAACCTAGTAATATCTACGACACATTGGCCACTAGCTTGGAAGACCTCACTCGTATTTCCCCTATTTAAAAAAGGTAGCCCGGCCGTTAATGAAAACTATAGACCTATAATTAGTTTAAACCGGGGGGGTAAAATTTTGTAAAAATTTTTGGACAAACGACTTGGAAAATGGATGGAGGCGAATAGTACTCTAAATGAAGAACAAGGTGGATTCAGACCGGGATATTCGACAGTGGATCGAGTATTCATTTTAAATGCAATGATACAAAAATATTCTAAAGGAAATAGTAAATTATACGCTGCGCTTATAGACCTACAGAAAGCGTTTGATAACGTAGATAGAATTTTGCTGTTTGAAGCTTTGAGTGAAATTGGATTACCACATCAGTTTATGAATATAATAGCTTCGATGTATTCATGGACTAAAAGTTTTGTGAAAATTCCGCAACAGAGTGTCTCTTCCTCTTTTCCTGTAAGTAAGGGAGTTTTACAGGGAAGTAGTCTATCTCCAAAATTATTTTGTATATTTATTAATGATATTGTGCAATTTTTCCAACGCCAATGGGCACCAACACTTCGTCTTGGAAATTTGAATCTTTCAATGTTGCTTTTCGCAGATGATATAATTTTACTGGCTGATTCCGAGGAAAATCTACAGTCTCTACTGAATAACCTAGCAGAATATCTGCAGAAAAAGAAACTGAAGGCTAATGTATCGAAAATCCAAATATTGATATTTAACAAAAAGCAGAAAGAGCTACCCCCCTAGTTTGATTTCAAAGGTCAAATTTTAAAAATAAAAGAGAAAGCAACATATTGGGGCTTTAAAGTAACTCGAAATGGTAAATGGACACAACATATATCAGCAACTACGACAAAAGGGAAAAATGCACTTTTCGGTATTTACAGAAGCAACGTTACAACAGGAATAAGCGATCTCAGCCTTCATAAACATATATTTATCACAAAAGTCTTACCCATACTGCATTACAGAGCAGAAATTTGGGGCTACCAGACTGCCCAAGGATTAGAAACTCTACAACTACAATACTACAAGCATGCATATGGGCTACATAAAACAACTCACTCCCTAGTATTGAAAGGTGACCTAGGCATCTACAGTTTAAAAATACGAAGAAAGATACAGATGATCAAGTTTTGGCTCAAAATCCTGAATTTACCCAAGTAAAGACTTATTTCTGCTGCTTATAAGGATCTTCTCACCCAAAAAAGTAAAATCACTTGGACAGCACAGATCAGAAAAATACTACAGGAAACAGGCTTTTCAAACGCGTGGAATGGAGGACAGGGACCACTGGACCAAGAAAACTTCATAAAGGAATTCCAAGCGAGATTGCACGACCAGGAAATTCAACTTTGGTGGACAGCTTTAGATAAGTCGACTAGTCTTACTTTGTATAGAGATATAAAGCGGATTTATGGACAGGAGACATATTTGAAGCTGGGATTACCTAGTAAGTATATGAAAACGTGGATTCAGCTTCGAGCCAATTGTCTACCAATACAAGGAAAAGA
Source organism: Artemia sp. Qi Xiang Cuo (assembly GCF_049724085.1). NCBI lineage: Eukaryota > Metazoa > Arthropoda > Branchiopoda > Anostraca > Artemiidae > Artemia > Artemia sp. Qi Xiang Cuo. The sequence goes on from NC_142804.1 coordinate 70,518,260, forward strand.
AGTTTGGAAGGATAGAGAAGGTCCGGAAACGCAGCGTACTTGTCTAAAATGTGGTGAGACTGATTTTGGGCTGGGTCATTTCCTCCTGCGATGCCGGCGGCTTTCTCATATAAGGGGGGAGGTTTTGAAAGAGGGTAATGATTGGCTACGTCGGGGGATTTTGAGTTCGGATTCACCACAAACGGTAGTAGGTGTGGTGAATTTTGCATTGAAGGGTATGAGTGTTGATTAAGAGGATAGTGATTTTAGTATGTATTCATTTTATTTATCCTTTTTCTTTTCTTTTTGTTTTGTATATGGCTGTAAAAAAGCTTTAATAATACATTATTATTATTATTATTATTATTATTATTATTCAGCGTATTAGAGAACCCTACTGTAGAGGTTTCAAGCTCCTATCTACAAAAATGTGGAATTTTGCATTTTTTGCCAGAAGAAAGATCACGGGTGCGTGTTTATTTGTTGTTGTTTTTTTTGTTTTGTTTTTTTTCCCCGGGGGTAATCGTATTGACTCAGTGGTCCTAGAATATTTTTAGGATAAGATATTTATTTCAAAAAGATCGCTATCATAAGCCCACAAAGGGCCGAATTCCGACTTCGGAGTCGACAATATAAATGGTTGCACTAAAACTCGCAAAAATGAAACAACAACAACGAAATAGAAAAATCATAATGAACAATCATTTAACAGTCAATAATTAAAACTGTAAAAAGTCAATTAAAAAGTTAAAAAGATAAAAACTGGTCAAACTAAACTTACACAAATACGAATCAGAAAAAGAATTAGAACAGATATAAAAAAAAGAAAGGGAGGAATACGCGAAGAGAAACAAAAAAAGAGCTAGACATAAATGCGTATAAACTAAAGTAGACACTAGGAAAGTGTCAATAATCCAACTACAGTAAGTCAATAAAAGAGTTAAAAATAAAAACTGGTCAAGAAGGGGGGGGGGGACAAAAAAGAGGGAAAAAAAGAAACTATTGGGTCATTTTATTCATTTTTCAGATCATAAAGGGGACAAAAGTTCTTTGGTATATCGAAGTAACGCAGTGAATGGGGGAAAAAACAGGGATGGGATCAGAAACAGCTTGAGGCGGCCGTAATCTGTATGGGGAGTGATGGTTGGGGAAAATACTTGCCGTCCGAGGGTTTGTTATGGCATTTTTTGAAAACGGAGGCACAAATTATTTCTTCGTCTCTCGAGGGTCTCTAGGTTTGAAATATTAAAAAAATGCAAATATGGTATCATGCCCTCTTTAGAAATAATTCTTAGAACTCTCTTTTGGACATTTTCAATTTTTTGTGTTGCTTCATTAGAGAGGCCAGGGTGCCACACAGGACAAGCGTACTCTAATATGGGACGCACAAAAGAAATGTATACTTGCAGTAAATGTGATTGGGGGCAACTGAATTTATTTAAAAGTTTAAGGAGGGAAATCAAGGAGGATATATATTTGCTTGTCGTAGGATATTATTTATATGGGCATCCCATTTCAAATTAGAAGAAATTGTAACACCAAGGAGTTTAAGAGATGTGACAGAGGTTTCAGGAGGAATAGGAGCAAGAAAAAGGGGAGGGGATACTTAAGGAAACTTACTGAGACTATTGCGGATTTAGAAGGGTTAACTGTCATGTCAAGGGAAGAGCCCTCACAGGCAATATCTTGGAGTATGCCCATTGGGTTGCTAAAGATGTTTTTATGACATATCTCTAAAACTGTCAAGTCATCGACAAATTTCCATCTATTGTCATAAAGGGTTGAAAGGGTTTAAAGAATATCGTAGGAGGGCTCATTGGAAAGGAAATTAAAAGTTCTAGTGCCCTTTTTAAGTGACCAAAAAAATTGAGGGCAACTAGGCCCCCTCCCACGCTCATTTTTTTCTCAAAGTCACCCAATTAAAATTTTGAGATAGCTATTTTTTTCAACATAGTCGAAAATCTAATAAATATGTCTTTTACGATGACTTAATCCCCCACAGTTCCCAGGGAAAGGGCTGCGAGTTATGAACTTTGCCCATTGCTTACATATCGTATTGTTTTTTTGGGAAGTATACAGACATTTTCAGGGAGAATTTTTTTCTGGTGGGGGGGGGGGCTGGAGGAGGGGGTTACTCGGGAGAATCTTTCCATGGAGGATGTTTCTTTGGGGTAAGGGACATTTCTATGAAGGGGGTGCCGGATTTCCAAGCATTATTTAAAAAACGATCAGAAATTAAATAAAAAAAAAGTTTTTTCAACTGAAAGTAAGAAGCAACATTAGAACTTAAAATGAATAGAAATTATTACGTGTATGAGGGGTTTCTCCCCCAAATCAATGCCTCGCTCTTTACGCTACAGTTTTTTTTTTAGTGCTTTCAAAAGAGCTATCTATTCTAATTAAACGGCCTTTGTGATTCAGGGGTTTGTAGATTAAATTTTTTTTTTAATTTTAACGTAAAGAGCGTGGTATTAACTAAGGGGAGAACCCCATCATATACGTAATAACATATGCTTAATAAAAATAAAACAATAGAAAAAAACAAGCGATACGGCTCAATAGTAATCGAAACTTTTAAAAACAGAACTTTGATATCAATAAATGTATCAAAAGAATGGGCTTATAATGCTGATTCTAAATATATGAATTACTCATCAAAGGCTACGAGCCTGAGAGAATTTTCCTGATTTTTTAAAGAGCGGGAAAACATCCCCTAAGAGTGAAAGAATTTTAATGAAAATCACACCATCAGATTCAACGTATCAGAAAACCCTACTACATAGGTTTCAAGCTCATATCTGCAAAAATCTGCAACTTTGTATTTTTTGCCAGAAGAAAAAAATACGAATATGGAAGTTCGTTACGTAAGTTAATTTGTAAATTATGTTAGAACCAAATTTAGAGACAGCCATTTAGCAAAAGAAAAGTAAAATTTTTATGCAAATTTTGTTTACTTATTCAATGACGATGAGCCAAAATAAAAGCTGCATTAACTAAAAAACGATCAGAAATTAGATAAAAAAAAACAAGTTTTTTAAACTGAAAGTAATGAGCGAAATTAAAACTTAAAACGAACAGAAATTATTCCGTATATGAAAGGGGCTGTCCCCTCCTCAACGCCTCGCTCTTTACGCTAAAGTTTGACTCTGTCTCACAGCTTTATTTTTTTAAATAATAAAAAACTTTAGCGTAAAGAGCGAGGCGTTGAGGAGGGGACAGCCCCTTTCATATACGGAATGATTTATGTTCGTTTTAAGTTTTAATTTCGCTCATTACTTTCAGTTTAAAAAACTTGTTTTTTTATTTAATTAGTATTCAAAGCATCCAGTATTCAAAGGCGTCAACCATGAAATAATTCCAATTTCCAGACAGTGGTTTATTAGGAAAAATTTCCAGACAGTGGTTTATTAGGTTATTTCAGTCTTCAGAGTGGAAACACCTTTTTGGATTCACTCACTTTGGACAGAATTAATCAAGAGCTTTGAGCATGAATTAATTCAGTGACCCAAGCTAACTCATCTTTAATCAGCGATAATATATCAAAACCTATTCCGGTTCAAAAAATGGCAAAGAGAGTATGCCAGGAACGCAGATTAAGAGTTACTGTTAACTCTATTTAGTGCAGTAGCTGTGAGTTTTACTTCCATGAACATAGCTCCGGTATAGAACGTTCTAAGTGGTCAAAACATTGGGTTTGCCTATATTGTACTACAAACGAAAGATACTAATGAAAAGGTAGTACCCTCTGATGACTCTTTGCGTTGTTTCACCCAGACCCCGTCTACCCTTAAGACACTTCCACGTTACCCATTGGGAAGTGACCTAGTCAACATTTTGAAGGAAGTGAGGTCATCACCCTTTTCGTCTCTCAAATCAATTTCTTGCCAAACCAGTTCCATGCCCCAGGACAGTCCCCCCCTCAGCCACGTCCGATATGTGTCCTGACAAACCAATTTCGTTTAAAAAACAACTGATTTCAGTTGCCAAACCCCTGACCAGGCTACAGTATTCAAGACCTGTGCTTCCAGCCAGTCCAACTTGTTAAACAACGTCCCTACTGCACCTAAAACAAGAAACCTACTCCCTCTAATGCAGCGGTTATTATCACTGGGGAGTGAACTTGAAAATGTTGTTATAGAAATTTTCACCCTAACCACTTCAAAAAGTGTTAGAGTTGGTAACCCCCAGTCTTTCCCAATCCAGGAAAAGGAGAAATCCCCAAGTTCTGTTAAAATCAATATTAAAACAAGACTTACTGATGCTAATGTGGCTTCTGATAACACCATCAAAATTTAACGGATGACAAGGTCAACGACAAAATTACTGATACGAATCCAGTGATTTCCGGTTCAACTAAGATAAAAAGACAAGTTTGTGTGTTTAAAGGATTAAACTGTCTTGGTTTTAATCCCCTCTCAGGCACAAGTGTTCAAGGTCAATTTCATTCTGAAATTGACGCTAATTATGCATGTAAAACTAGGTGTGAGTTCAATACTAGTGATGAACTATCCAGGAAACAAGTTAATGCTAATAAAGGTATATGCAAATATGCCTGGAGAGGAATTTGCAAGAAGGAAGAGTCGTGTAAATAACATCATTTTTGCAAGAATTATTATTTGAAGAATGAATGTAATGGCCCTGTGTGCAAACTATTGCATTCCAGGGTTTGTAAAAGTTTTAGAAGTGGGCTTTGCTTTCGCAAATGTTGTCAGATCCATTTGAAATATGGATTTAAATCTTTTAAAAAGCTTTTAAATAGTACGGAAAAAAATTTAAACCCGAAGTCAGCGCCCCCTCCAATTCCTTCTCTCATCAGTTTGGATCTGTCAAAAAACGATTTACATCAAACCTTCCCACCATTACACATCAAAGGTTAGTGAGATACTACAAGCAGTTCAGCTCAACGAAAACAAATTCTCCCCCCTCCAACAGTGCCAAGAAAACTCTGTCAAAAAACGAGAGTCACCGGGCCTGTCATGTAACACACCAGTGTCCATTGAAGCACCACGACCAGCTCATTCCGCGGAATTTAAGACCCCCACCGTATTCTATCACCACAAAGAAGACCCTACTTCCATCCATTCGGGTTATGGAAGCATCGAATTACGTGACTCTAGTGTAAACCAGTGTGTTAGTTCTAGCTTATGTCCCCCCAAATCCCTACTTAATAATATCCCCATAATTTGTCCACTGTCCTCCTTTTCTCTCAAGCCCGGTCTAGCCTCGCCTTTTAATCCTGCTTCTCTAACGAATTCCAGCCTTCATCCCGAAAAAGATGCCTCTCCTCTCCCAGATCCACGTTCCTCCCACCCACCACCCCTGTCTCCCATAATTAACAAACAGAAAATTGCCCTCTTTAGTAACCGTTTTACTTTCCCAAAGTTGCTTGTTACGAACGCCAAAAGCCTAAATTTCGACAAATTGATGGAGCTAGAAGTCCTTGGTCAAGTACACAAAATTGATGTAATTGCCGTAATTGAGGTCCAAGCAAAAAACCCCGATTTACTGAAAATTAAAAACCACTCTCAATTCATAAAATTTTGTCCCCATGATCACCCCCTAGGTAAAAAGGGAGGTGAAATACTATTATTTGTAAATAGTTATCTCTTTCCTAAATTAATTCATACTCCCAACCTTTCAGATTACGATGAAATCATTTGGGTAAGTGTAAGACCCAAAGTTATACCACGCCCCTTTAATTTGATTAAATAAAAAAAACAAGTTTTTTAAACTGAAAGTAAGGAGCGACATTAAAACTTAAAACGAACAGAAATTATTCCGTATATGGAAGGGGCATTCCCCTCCTCAAAGCCTCGCTCTTTACGCTAAAGTTTGACTCTGACTCAAAAATTTATTTTTTAAAACAATAAAAAAATTTAGCGTAAAGAGCGAGGCGTTGAGGAGGGGAAAGCCCCTTCCATATACGGAATAATTTCTGTTCGTTTTAAGTTTTAATGTCGCACCTTACTTTCAGTTTAAAAAACTTGTTTTTTTTATTTAATCAAATTAAAGGGGCGTGGTATAACTTTGGGTCTTACACTTACCCAAATGATTTCATCGTAATCTGAAAGGTTGGGAGTATGAATTAATTTAGGAAAGAGATAATTATTTACAAATAATAGTATTCCACCTCCCTTTTTAACGCTGCACAAAGACAGCGAAACGCTGCACAAAGACAAAACGCTGCACAAAGACAGCGATTCTACCAACAACTGCATAGTAGTGCCGACTTTGTCCTATGCGAATTCCCGAAGGCCGGTATTTTCTTAGTAAGTGATGCTAATGATCTAAAGTTAAATCCCCTTTGTAGTTCCCTGAACTTAAAACAAATAGTAAAAATACCAACAACAAAAGGAAATTCAACCCTTGATTTGATTTGCACCAATATGCAGGCTTTCTAGGTCCCTCCTGTCCCCTTGCCCCCGTTAGGAGAAAGTTACCATTTTTGTTTATTAACGAAGCCTCTCAATAGCTTTAATCATGCTTTTTCTGTTACTGAGTTCTCTTTTGGATCTCGGATTACCACTGAAAACTGGCTGGCCCTCAAAGGAAAAAATGACATTAATTTTAAAGTCTCCGAATTCCAAAATCTGATTAAAACAAAATACAAAAATTCCTTCCCTGTGAAAAAAGTAAAAACATGTTCTAATGACAAACCATACATTACTAGCCAATTGAAAAAACTAATTAGAATTAAATTGAATCTACTAAAGAGTGGTAAAACATCCGAAGCGAACTCATTACGTAAACATATAGAAAAAGAAATACGTAAATCTGCTTCTTCATATTACAAATGCAAAGTCCAGGATTTATTTTCTACAAAGCCAAAACAATGGTATAATAGAATAAAGAAAATTTGTGGGAAAACACATAATAATATAGATTTCCATTTCCAAGAAGACCCTTCAGTTAGAACCAATGATCTGAGCAGGTTTCTTTCTTCCATAGTTCAGAGCCTCCCTTCCCTTTCTTTTGACACTCCTTATGATTTGTGCTCATTCAATTTTCCCGTTATTTCGCCTTCGGGTGTGGAGGCAAAAATAAAGAACATTAAAAAGTGTAGTACATGTCCATTAGACATTCCGATTGTACTAATTAAAGCCTTTGTCCTTACTTTTTCATTAAATTACATCTACTGGTAAATTTCCAAATTGTTGGAAATTAGGTTTTATTGCTTCCGTAAAAAAGAAAGGTAATAATCAAGATTTTGATGGTGTCCGTCCCATTACTCTTACTCCAGTTTTTTCGAAGTTATATGAAAGCTTTTTAGCTGAGTGGTTGAAAGTAAAAATAATCCATTAGAAAAGCTATCCAATTACTTTCAAGTTGACCCTTATTTAATTAGAAAGTCAACTGTTCTTACTATTAATTTACTTAAAACTCCTCCTTCTTTCTCCTGCCCAATCCCCCCTGAAATGTCCGTTACCACTACGAAATTACTGGGCGTTACCATCTCAAGCGACTTAAAATGGTATTGTCATATTAATGACAACTTAAAACGTGCAAATGCCGCATTTTCCCTCCTTAAACTCCTTAAAAAATTTAAATGCCCTAAATCGCACTGTTTGAGGATTTTCCTGTCATTTGTACGCCCAATCCTTGAGTACGCCTGTCCTGTTTGGCATCCTGGCATTTCCATGGAATTGTCGGACAGAATAGAGGCAGTACAAAAAAGGTACCTAAGAATTATCTTCAATGAGGGTAAAGTACCTTATATTTCCCTTCTTAGGAGAGCTAATCTTGTCACTCTTAAGGAAAGGAGAGCAAAAATTACCTTGCGTTTTGCTAACAATGCCCTTCATAATCCTCAAACAGCTCCCCTTTTCCCCGGTCAATATTCACCCCTTCGACCCCGTCTCCCGCGTTCAGTGTCAACAAAAATCCCCCGTCTCGCCCCAATAAGAGTTTGCACTGAAAATAGAAGAACTTTTATCCCTCACATAGTTGACATTTTCAACCACTTAATCGCCGCTGCCCCCCCCCCCCCCCTCACTCACTCTTTACCTTATAGTTATTAATTTTAATTCCCATTTTGCAAATTTGGTGGTTTTATTTTTATGTTTGTTAGTCACCAACTAACTTATTTTTTTGTTTTAATTCTACTTTATCCCCTTGTTAATTTTACGATTTTTTTTTTTGGGGGGGGGGAGCATTTTTGCTGACTTGACATTGGCCTTCTAATTTTATGAGTTTACTTTGTACTTTGTTTTTAACGTTTTTACGTATTTGACATTGACCCTTATATAATTTTCTGTTGTTGTTTGATTGTTTGTTTTTGTTGTTCTTTTTTCGCTGTATTTGACGCTAAAGTGCGAATTCGGCCCTTTTCGGCTTGTGATAGCCATTTTTCAGCAATAAATCTTATCTTATCTAATGCACCCCCTGGCACTGTACGCTCCTAGGCCTAGACTTAGTAGGCTTATTAGTAAATCCTGGCCTGGGTATTTCCAAGCATTAGGGGGGAGGAGCCTGGTGTTCAAATTTCAAGAGTAGTCATTATTATGTTTAAAAAAATATAGGATGGGGAATAAATTGTATTTCTTATTTATGTACTGATGCATTACGCGGACAACGCTATATATTGCATCGAGGAAACGAGAGACAAAACCCGCCAAACAGGTTATTTGCATAGCGTGAAAACCACGCTATGCATTCCATTACTCTATAGCGGTGTCTTGAATTAACCCGTTAAGAACGGGTTTTTCCGTCACTGGTTTCCTTGTAAAGGCCCATATAATGGGAAAGTACCTTATTTTCTCATAACAAAAGAGCAATGCCATTCAATTACCTATTGACAACTCTTCCAGACATAATGGGTACAACTTCGGCAATTTTACACCACGCATCCTATCCCCAGGGTGCCTGGATATAGCCCTAGCAGTCACTTACGCACAAATTTCCTCCGGAGGCTTGATGAAAACGACAAATTAATGGATAATTTAAATAAGAAGTGCCCAGAAGTATGAAAATCTAGAGGGGGCCCCTCTGTATACGTCCTGGAGCCCTAGACCGGTCAGGGGTGGATCCAGGATTTTTTTTAGGGGGGGCGCAAGATAGGTTGATCCGATAAACTTGCGATAAGAACTAGGTTAGGAGGGCGCACGCCCCCCTCACCCCCCCTGAATCGGCCACTTAGATCGGTATAAGTGTACAATCACTCTTCCTCAGGAGGAAACACTAGAAAATTCTGAAAACAACCTGAAATTCGTAAAATACTTATATCATTCCTAAAAGCGCTTCACTTTTCTTTACCCCCCCCCCCCGAATGAGGGTCAAATATACATTATATATCCTCAATGCATTTCTGCTTCCTTGATTTGTCAACGTTGCTTGTTTACCGTTATATCTATTTGAAGAAAAAAGACGTAGGGGAAAAATCTGAAAAATATATAATTTTGGCTATATATTCAACCATTACAGGGGTGGCGTAAAATCAAGTGAAGCATTTTTGGAAATTATATAGGTAAGTATTTTACAATTTTTAAATGTTGTTTTGTAATGTTTTCATTCTGAGAAGAGTTGATTGTATACTTAAGTGTGGCCTAGTCGGTACTTTCGTATTATCAGGGCCTCTCGGCTACATCAGAAAGAAAATTACCACTACCCCCCTAATGTGCAAATATATACCCTGAATTGGTATATATAGGGGTAGGGGCTAAAATTCATTTCCGACAAAAATGATTATTATATTCGTAAAGAGCATAAAAAAAGGCATCGAGTGGTATATTCACTTTAGTCATAACTCAATAAAATGATTTGGTAAATATTTACCCCTAGGTTAGGTTAGGTATTTAATGTATGCAATGCTTTATCCCCCACCCCCTAGTGCGCAAATATATAGCCCAAATTTGTTTATAAACTATTATATATTCTTCCTATTTTATTTCATTAGCGTTAACCAAACTTGACTTTTTAGAGGCCCGGATAATGCGAAAGTGCCGCCTAGTCTATATACAAAACTTTGTTGATTTCTATTTCAAATTTATTATTGATTCCAACCGTTGATGAGAAGTCAGGGTAAAATCATGGATGAAGGGCTTTTTCTTGTCTTAGGAAGTGATTAGGCTAGGCGTAGAATCGATGAACTACCAAAAGCGGCTAATTTTTGCACGTCGCGCAGAGGAAGGGCCCTGGAACAAAAATGTCACGAACGGCCAAAGGAAACCGTCCAGTTAAGAAAAAGAATCTGGCACCAAGATTTCCAATGCTTGCACAAATTTAAATAAATTATCTATCTCTGTGCTGTTTAATTTTAACACAATTTCAATAGCAAAATTCACTCACTCTTGCTTTCTCATATAACTGACGTTTTCAGAGACCAGGAAGCAACTAAAACTAAATTTGAAGTACACTGATATCGGTAACTGATATGAGCGGAATAGGTTTACTAAGTCACCCTCACACGTGACACCTAGTATTGGGCGATAATTTGATTAACTGATATATCGATATTTCGTTATTTTCACTTTCGATATATCAAAATTGATATTTTGGGTCAGGCTTTTGCTTAGATGAGCTCTTGTTTTTACCAAATTTCAATAGCAAAAATTGTAACTAAAGAGTATTTTGTATAATTTTTTTTCGAACTTCGGATAATAAAAAATAAAACAATAAACATGATTCGATTGCATAAATGCATATCACGAAAAATCAAGATATGTAATTACTCAAACTCAGGACAAAAACAAAATACACTACTTGCTATTTTTTGGCTATTAAAAAAAGCAGCATACTGGGGCGTACTTTCAGCATTTTTATTAGGGGGGCAAGAGGGGGTCCACCTCTGGATAGTCAGGGGACAGTAGCGACAGTTCTAGCCTCTTCAATTTGCATATAATTACAGTAAGTATTGAGTATTATTATATAAATATTACAGTAAGTAACTTACTGCCAACTACGACCTCTACTGTAATTTAATAGAGATAAAATTTAAAAACTATAAAACGGTTATAAATGTTAAATTATTTATTTCATATTTTTGGATATTAAAGAAAGCAACATATTGGTATTTTCCCTCAGGGTCCGTTCCATTTTCTTGTGATTAACTAACCGAATTTTGAAAACACTCTCAGAAGGGATATTGGCGGCAGGCAGGGACACTAATTTTGTGGCAGCATCGTATAGATATTGTTATTGTGCATAGATATGTATTACGAGACTTGGTAGATCAGTTTTTTGGGGAATATAGACTCTCTATTGAAAATCTGTGACTCTCTATTCGAACTTCGTCGTGTGAACCTTACAAACTGTTTTAATTCTAATGCGGCTGAATCACAGGGATTGTCACGGTACTTGTATATACTGAAACAAATTCAGCATGCAGCAAGGCAAAGTCCATCTCTCTTGCTATTTTACTCTGAAAATAGAGAAGATTCCCTTGGGAAATATACATTTTCTTCAAATCTAGTTCAAGGTATGTGTCAATCGTAACGGGTGTGACGTGTGACCTGACCAAGGCTTACAAACTTAGAGGGCATTTCATCCAGCAAAGCTTTCAGACAGGGTTGCCATCCTTATGATTTACCACTATTTCTAGGGATTTTTTTTATGTTGCCTTATAAAACAAATCTCTAAATTTTTCTACCGGGATTTTTCTACCGGTTGGCAACGTTGCTTTCAGAGTTCCTCAGCAACATTTGAGAGTCAACCAGACTAAACGCAATTTGAGTTTGAGTGATACAGATATCTCTTATAGATACAGATATCCAAGTTATACTGTAGATAAGATACAGATGTGCATGCCATGTATTAGTATGTATGAGTCTAGGGTTATCATAGTATGTATGATTCCGGGGTTGCCACCACAACCAAATAAAAGTCCCAACTTGTCACCAAGAAAATCACCAAAAAATAACCAGCATGTTACCAAAAAAATCATCAAAAAATCGGTGGTCAAAATGATTGGCTCTAGACCAAAAAGACACATTGGACACCCTGAGGTCAGACATTAGGCCTTCAATTACTTCAAAAAGGAAGAGAATGTATACCAAAAAACGGAATTTCAACCAAAAACTGAAATTGTGGTGAAAAAAATCCTGTTTTTGGACATAAAAAGAGCTTTTTTATTTATCTAACTACTATTTTACCTTTCTTTGTCTTTAACTTCCAAAACCATTCGTTTCTGCTTTTTCCTTGGTTTCCATTGAAAAGAATAACCACAATACTCTTTTTTCGGGTGGCCAGCATTAACGCCCCCCCCCCTCCTGACGATTATCTCCAAGGAAAATACCCCCCCCCCCCCACGGAAAAGATCCCCCCGTGGAAAATAAGGCTTTCCAAATTTGATAATTTCATTTGAGTTTTATTTTTTTTAATTTCCGTAGGGGGAAGTAATTTTGGTAATTGTGTATTATGCACCACTCACTCAAGTTTACGGTGTGTAAAAATCGAGAACACACCGGTTTTTTCGTTGGTTCTTTCGTTACTTTGGAAATAAATTTGGGCTATAGATTTGTACATTAGGGGGGGGGGGGTAAAGTATAGCGAGTCTGCCTGCAAAAAATGTTTGGTTCAATTATTCTGCATATTATGATAGATAAATAAATAAGTGTATTTTAAAGCCAAATATACGGCCATGAACACCGTAAAATAACATAAATGAAAGGCACAAAAAACACAAACTTTGATCAGCGATCATCATAAAATACTTAAATGAAACAGTTCATTAACCTAATAATAGTACTTAATACTTGGAAAAATGGCTATTGAAAAAAAAACATTTAACACTTGGAATAACCACTTAAATGAAACATTGCAGCTTCCACGGGCGGGGGGGTATTTACCGGGGGGTGTTTCCCGCGGGGAGGTATTTTCTGCGGGGGGTATTACTCGGTGGTGAGTGGGATTTTCGGGAGGGGTATTTTCCGCGGGGGGGGGGAGGTATTTTCCGCTGGGGGTTTTTCTACGGGGGTATTTTTTTGGGGGAGGCGTAATCGCCAGGGGGGATAATCGCCTAGAACCCTTTTTTCTCCTCAAATCCAATTTCATTCGATTTTGAGGGTTTTTAATCCCTGTGCCGCAGTATGCACCCTTAATGGTAAACTTCAGCTTTGAAAAAGACCACTCAAATGATGTCAATTTCTTATGTATTTATTTACCTCTGGAAAATTGTCATCAGTTAAGCCTAAGCTGAAATATCAGACAAACGGTAATAAATCTTATTCGTCTGGTTCCTTTGACAAGACCCCTGCTCTGGTCAATCATCTAAGGTTTGGAGGTATCAAACAGTTCGTGGTAAGTAAGGAGGTATTCAAACAATTCGAACTGTAAATAAGGAGTGATGTGGCTCAAGTGTAACCGAAACTCTAAATAACAGAGTTTTGATAACAATAGATACATCAAAAGAATCAAATTTTGATGCTTATTCAAAATACACAAAATTCAACAAATTTAATATTACCCATCAAAAGTTACGAGCCTGAATTTTATTTATTTTTTAAAAAGGGGGAAACACCCCCAAACATCAAGTGATCTTAATGAAAACGGCGCATTAGATTCTGTTTACCAGAAAACCCTACTGCAGAGGTTTCAAGCGCCTATATACAATAATGTGGAACTTTGCATTTTTGCCGGAAGAAAGACAGTAGTATGGCCATAGGTACGGCGGACTTTACACAAGACTTTGCATGCTTACTTGGGTACTAAAGATTGGACAATCCAATTTGGGTCATTGACCTACTTACAGACAGGTATCCGACATCCTATCGGGACTTGATTAACATATATTCAACTTTCACAAGTCAATTGATTCAAGTACAGAAAAGCGATGACCACTTAAGTAAACCCCTTTATTGCATTTCAATTTGGACTAATATAATTAGTGATATAGTATTGAACTTTAGTTAATAGCATCTATAACATAGGCGAAGTTTTAACGCTTGTATCATCATTTTCATGGGAATGAGTGCTTATATCAACACTTCTTTTAGTATATTTTAAGGATGACATGGATGACTTAGGGTCATCCATGTCCCAACCTCCAAGGACCCCAATCCCCCCCTCACCCAACTTTTTTCCCCCTCTCTTTTTCTTGTACTTATTTTTCGTAATTAAGTTTTCTTTTTTTACTTAGAAGTTTTTTCAATTTTTTTCATGTCTTAAAATGACAAAAAATATACTTAAAACAAAATTATGGCTTGTAATATTTTCGAAAAACCAAATGAAGATAATATGGATATGTTAGTCGTGATTTTGACTATTAGAAAAATTATGTCTCTAGTGGCACTTTTTTTCTTTTTTTGACTTAGAATTTTTTGGACTTCAGAATTTTTGAGAATTATAATTTTTTTGGACTTAGAAGTTTTTGGACACAGAAGTTTTTGGACACAGAAGTTTTTGGACATAAAATTAATTCTGAACTTACAATTTTTCTTGAACTGCTGAACTTGTTTTTTTATTTATTATATTTTTATGCGGCTGCCCCAGTGGTATTCTATGGCTGTTCATCGACACTACCTATTTTATTGTATCTTTTGATCAGTATTTATTATACACTGAAAGGATAAACACGTAAATCATATTTGAAAAAAAAGTGAAGATAAAATATTCGATGAAAGTGTGTGCACAAAATAAAGTTATCGTCATGTTGAATGCTGACAAAGTAAAATATTTGATCTATGAAATAAGCCATAATGAGGATTTTATTGTAAATGTATGCGTGCTTTGTCATGACAGTGAGAGATTAAATTACTTTGGAGTACCGAAAATATTAAACATTCATGATGGTGGAGATGTGAGAGTATCATTTCCAGAGATGATAGTGCTCAAAGAATTCAAACATAAAATTAATAGTTGACGATGAGGGTCAACTTCTTGCTCTTGGTTCTGGTAACACGTTACCTGTTGATAGATCCTATTGCCGTCTTTCTAGTATTAGTATTCAAATAAAAGCAAAGGGAAAAACAAAGGCTTACTGTTGCACTAATGTCATGATGCATATCTTGTCTAAGTGCCAAAACTGCAAACTATGTAAAAATAATTTGGTAACAGGCAGTGTAAAAGAAGAATAAAAAGAGCAATGTCAGACAATATAGCAACAGGGTATAAGGATGAGTTGATGACAAAAACAAAGCGCGTGTGAACATTATTACAACCGTTGATCATTTACCAACAGATATACTCAATGAATCCCAATAATACCAATGATGAAATGTGTGATGCTATTGTAGCTGAAACCATGTTAAAACTCGTGTATGACCCCCAAAATGGAATAAGTGTCATGTCAAGAAAAAACATGTAGTATATTATTCAACGGATTCAAAGTATTCATTTTATTTTTATTTTGATATTCTACAAGTCCTTATTTCAATAAAAACAATTTATGCATTACTTTGTTTTGATTCCAGTATTTTTAGGGTAGGCTAACAAGTCGAACGTTTTAGAATGTTTATTGAAAAGTCGGATATTTAAGCAAATGAATTTTCAGAGACATAGATCCTACTAGCGGGCTCGTAGGGAGTATATTAGAATATGAGTTATGTAACAGGGCTTTCACCCAAGTCTGAAAGAGATGAACTTAATTTTTCCCTCAAAATCTATACAGACAAGCAAACACCCGCTCAGAAAAACAGGCACAAATAGAGAGAGAGACAGAGAGAGAGAGAGAGAGAGAGAGAGAGAGAGAGAGAGAGAGAGAGAGAGAGAGAGAGAGAGAAAGAGAGAGAGAGAGGGAGGGAGGGAGGGAGAGAGAGAGAGAGAGAGAGAGAGAGAGAGAGAGAGAGAGAGAGAGAGAAAGAGAAATAGAGAGAGACAAGCAAACACCCAGTCAGAAACATAGGCACAGAGAGAGATAGAGAGAGACTAGACAGGAAAACAAACGCTCAGACATATGGATAACAGAGAGGAAGAGAGACAAAAAACACCTTCAAACACACAGCCAGACATACAAACACAAATGGACATACACAGGGACAAGCAAACATCTGCTTAGACTACCGCCACTCCGACACATAGGCATACAGAGAGAGAGACAAAAATACGTACAAACACGCAGAGTCAGATACACAAACACACACAGACAGACATAGAGACATGCAAGCAACCGCTCAAACACACAGGCACAGAGAGAGAGAGAGAAGGAGAGAGAGAGAGCGCCACATACAAACACACCGAGTCACAAAATAACACACTGAAATATTTTACTAAGCTCTCATGTAAATGTTTAGAGAAGCAATAACTACAAAGAGCGCTAAACATCTTTAAGAAAGTAATAAACGAATTTTATGAAACAGCATAAATTTAGTTGTATATCAACCTTTCCTCATATACAAGGAAAAGTATTGAACACTTGAGGGAGGATACAATAGGATATAATACTTCCAAGTTGAAGACAGTAGAGCAAAATTCGGAAAGGACGCTATCCTCTCAAAGCGCTCAACGGACACGCACAGACACACTCCTTAAATACTGCGAGATAGGATTAATCTTGTACGTCGTCTCTATGGAGCTACAACACTGATATTATTCTTGCAAGTTACTTTACTATGTATTTTCTATGTATGTGTCAATAATAATTCATTTTTTTTCTATACTGTCTACTATTGGTGTTCGAAGCATTGGTTCGCATCTCTATAGCCTTAGTGAACTCCCAAAAGGTCACGACTCAACTCAAAATACTTGCACGTATAACAAACGTCTCAAACGAAACAAGCACCCGTGTAAGAAAAGTAAAATGCAAGCAATGGACTTGGGTGCCAAAACCTATTTCCACTAACTTACTTTTAGTTAGCTCTGAACCCTTATGAATATCCATATGTAAAAAAAGCACTTGCTAAACTATATGCAGTGAAACGTAACAGGCACCTGTGTCTGAAGCACAAACTGTAAACTATGGATCAGTGTGTCATAAGTTATCTCCACCATCCTACTTTTAGTTAGCTCTTAGCCTTTATGAATTTCCATATGTAAGCTATAGCAGAAGCTAAACTATATGCAGTGATACGCAACAGCCACATGTGCATGAAGCGTAAATTTTAAACAATGGACCAGCGGGCCAAAACCTATTTCCACAACCTATATTTAGTTAGCTCTTATCTTTTATGAATTTCAATATGTAAACAATAGACTAACTTCTTGGAGAAGGTCCTGAGAGAAAAAAACTTGAGAAAAGTTATGATGTATGTCTAAAAGAAAATCGAGGAACAAAATCTTGAAAAACGTCTTGAAACGTCTTGAGGGATTGGTGACTCCTTATGGCTCTAGGTATACCCCTCTATGTGTGTCACAGGATCTGAAACTACCTCACTACTAAAACTTAAAACAAAAAAAACATAGCTTCTCCACCTATCTAATATATATGTCGATAAAACTAGTGCAAATGAACCAACTGGTGATATTTCCACCATTTCAAAATTATTTTGTATACAAGTTCGAAGTCAAGCAATCTTGATAGCATTTAAAGACTTGCTTTAGAAAATATATCATAACTTGAAATTCTCCATTGTATAGATAGAAATTACCGTATTTCCAAAGTTCATATTATGATTTATTTGTTCTGCATTTCGAGTAACTCTGAGTGAGACTAAGAGGATTCCTGACAAATCCTTTCATTATTTTTGTATACTGTTTAATAACTTTAGATTTATTTAAGAAATAAAATAAGTTTTACTTCTATGCCTTAGTTTTAACCTCGTGGAACCTAATGTCTAACCCGTTGTACAACACATTATGAATTTATCTTGTCCGATCCGTCACCTACGCGAGCTCTAAGATGACATATTCTGAAAGAGTGCAACTCGAATGCTATCTGTGATTTTTTTTTTGTAGTAGGTACTAAAAATGGCTGACCTACCAGATACTAGTCAAGATTCAAGATTCAAGATTCAATCGGGTTTAATTAAAACAAATAGAAATAAATAAAAATAAATAAACAGCTCTATGCAAAAAAACGCACGTTGAGTCCCTTAAAAAAATAACGATTCCTCCTAATCACGCTTTACGACTCTCGCTTAACTCCTCAACACAACCACATCCCTCAACCATATAAATCACTATCTAAGAGATTCCCCTTCCTCCCCAAAAGCACAGCTACCTTAACCTTACAAAAATAAAATAAAAAAAAACCGAGATAATAATGATAATAATAAAAAAAATCTCAATTATTAATAAACTCTGTTTATTGAACATTGAATAAGATATTTTTTCAGATTATTTTTAAAAGACCCAAGGGAGTTCCTACATCTCAGCTCTTGTGGAAGCATGTTCCACACTTTCGCGCACGCCACATCCGGTGCAAAATCCGACCGTACTGTAGGTGTTCGTCTCACCAGCAGGTTTGAGGCAGATCTCGTGTTCCTAGGATGCTGTTCCAATACCAACTGGAATAGACGGTGGAATGCTGATGGAAGTAATCCGGAGAAAAATTTGAAAACGATAACTGAGCACGATAAATGATAAAGTGATTCACGGGAAAGAAAATCGTCCATATTTACGATTATTTTCAGGGCATGTTTGTCGATTGAATCAAGCCTTTTCACGTGGGATGTGAATGTTGACTGCCAAATTGACGCACAATACTGTAGATGAGGCTTGATAAGTCCATTATAAAGTAGACGAAGGGTTTTCTGAGGGAATGTGTGTTTCAGTTTCCTGATAATCCCAAGATTACGGGAGAGCTTCAGCTCCACAGCGTGGATGTGATGTACAAAGATAAGTTTTCGTCAAGGAGTACACCTAGGTACCTGGCATAGCCAGTTTTTGGTCGTCTGATCGTTCCTCGAGAGGTCGTTATTCCTGATACCTCTGGGCGAAGAGGTCCAATCCTTGAGAAGAAGAGAACGCAAGATTTGTCAACATTTATTACAAATCGATTGGCATCCATCCAAATGTAAGTTTCTTCTAAGATGACCTCAAGTTTACTCTGGAGAGCTGAAATGTCGGTGTCACAGGAGGCCATTGTAGTGTCATCCGCGAACGCCACAAGTTCATCCGATTCATCATCGTTGCTCGAAATTTCTAGGTCGCAACATAATTTGCAGCACCGTGAAGTCCTGGAGTTAGGGTTCAGAACGCGACTTAGGTTATTCACATGAACCAGGAATAACAGTGGGCCTAAAATTGAGCCTTGCGGCACACCGAAGTTGACAATGGTGTCATTCAGCGGATCATTTTCTATATAAACATGTCGGCTACTAAGGTAAGACCGGAACCATCGTAGAGCCTCTCCTCTAACTCCAATGTGCTCTATTTTACCTAATAGAATCCCATGATCCATACTGTCGGACGCTTTTTTATGTCAAGCAAAATAGCAGCTGGCACAAGTCCCAGGTCAAGTGCTTTATTAATGAATAGGATTAGTGATGCCAGGGCATCTTCCATCGAGTGTTCTGGTCTGAATCCAAATTGCCGTTGGTTAAGAAGTCTCTTAACTTCCAGAGAGGAGTAGAGTTGGTACTTCAAAGGTTTTTCTAACACTTTGGCAAATACCGGAAGGATAGATATGGGTTGAAAGTTGGACGGGTCGTCCTGAGGGCCACCTTTGTGGAGGGGAACTATTCTTGCCTTCTTGAGGAGTGATGGAAATACGCCCGTCTCTAAGGAGAGGTTTACCAAATGTCTTAAAGGTTGTAGTACGGACGGTAATACTGCTTTCAACACTTTAGTATGGACGCGGTCGAATTCAGAGGCAGATGCTCCCCTCAAGCCTTTGGCAATCATCGAAACGTCCGCCAAAGTTACAGGAATGAGTGCCATCGACTTGACACACGCTGGGCCCAAAAATTTCCTGTAGAATTTTCTGGGGGGTAGCACTGTGTTAGCCGTCTTTTCTCTAATTTTGGCGAAGAAGATACAAAGAGCTTTTGCAGCTTGTGCTGGTTCAGTCAAGGTTTCTCCATCAGCCGTAATTTTGGATGGTAGTTCAGGCTGTTGGTTATTCGGTCGTAACACTGAATTGACTGTCTTCCATACTTTCCTTCCATCCTTCCCACTTCCGGCTAGCCTTTGATTAAAGTAATCCCTTTTAGCTTTTCTGAGAACTGACCGTAGGCATTTCTTATAAATTTCATAACTCTGCAGGCTAGCTGCATTTGGTAGATTACGGTATTCAGCCCAGAGATTATTCTTTTTCTTGATGCACCTGAGTAAACTTTCTGTAGCCCATGGGCAAATTGGTGCGTTTTTTCTTCCGCGTTTCTTTATTTTTTCTTTAAAACAACATGCCTCATATAGTGTTGTAAATGTACTGTGAAAAATTTCAAATCCTTCATTCAGATCTTCTTTCTCCATAACGCTATCCCATGTCGTTTTTTCCAATTTATCGTTAAGTAACCGTAAGTTTTCTTAACTCAGATATACAACTGGAATATAATATCTAGTTTTTGAAAATTACCGTGTTGCCGTTGATGCTTCGAAAACGGTACAAAAGGGGAAGTGGTCCGACATGTCACTGATGATTACTGAAGCCGAGAGTGGAGGTAGAGTAGAAAAAATATTGTCTATTAGGGAATGAGTACTCTCAGTTACTCTCGTTGGGATAGTTGTCGACGGGTAAAAATTAGATCCAGACATAAGAGTGAGAAGTTCATTAGTGGTATTAGTTAGGGGATAGGCTAGGTTGATGTTGAAATCACCCATGATGACCACATCATAATTCTGTTATTCAAACATTTGGAGTGTTTCCAATAAATATTCCAAAAACGAAGAAACAGAACCGGATGGTGATCGGTAAATTTCTCCAACGATTACCTTCCGTTGTGAAGGAAGGGACATATCAAGAACAAGTGACTCAAAAATACCTTCTTTATTTCGAGTAAGTTTGCCATTAACACAGACTGGGTATTCGCTCTTTATATAGAGTGCCAATCCTCCTCGTGCTGACTCTTTTCTATGTAAAAAATTCGATGTATACCCGGGGATATCTACCAGGATGTCAGTCTGCCTCGACAGGAATGTTTCACATAGTCCAAGGACGTCAGGTCATATTTGTCGGCACATGGTCATTACATTTGTCAGTGACGAAAATAATCCTTGGAAGTTGAGCTGAACTATACTGAGCTGAGATTCAGAGCATCCCTGGGGCATACTCATTAACTGAATATATTTACTTCGAGGAAATTCATTTTCACTAAAAAAAGAACAATTATTTTCATTACTAATTACTCTATCAAAAATTTCTTCCAAATTTAAGAACGACTTTTCTAACTGTTCTGACTTTTTTTGAGCTGCTGGTAAGATAGTGGGCCTCGTGGACGAAGACAAGGAACTCGAAACTTACCCAAAACTCTCTGGGGAATGTGGTCGCATCTTGGAGCAAAGTGGAGAGCCGTGAGAAATGCACACACCCGAATGAACTTCATTGAAACTGCAACAAAAACTGATTTAAACAAACATAAATTACCACAAGAAATACAGAAAATGGAAAATGAAACATTTCTGGAAAACAAATTACTCATTTCGGCAAGCGGCAAAAAAAAACTAATTCATCAATGACAATCTTTTCCGTTTCCGCTGCTGTAGCCCCAATAACAAAAAAAAAAAAAAATCTTAGCTAATGGTATCATATTTTTACTTCATATCTTCGACAACAGCTGGCGGAGCTATCAGACAAAAACAAACAAATAACACTAATAATATTTCAAGCAACAAATTCGGTATCGTCAGGTTCGGCGGGTACTGCCAACTTTAGCGGATCAAAGCAGTCGTCTTCAGATTTATTCCATTGTGAATTTCGCGACTTTTTTACGTCTAACCATAGTCTTATTCCTCACTGGACAACACGATTTTCTGCAACCTTTTCTGCTGCCGATTTAGAACTTTTTAGTTTGTACCCGAGCGCTAGTAGTTCTTTTCTTCGTTTACCGAGCTCAGCTGGCAAGTCTGTCGACACACTGAAACCCGTTTTTTTTCAGCTTTCCACATTCTTTCATAATAGCTAGGCGTTCAGTGTCTGAAAGGCTAATAAAGATAGGCTCGGTAGCTTTCTGCTCTTGAGAATTACTTCGAAGGCTCGGCCCAGTTCCAGATTGGGAGGGAGCCGTCTTCTTAGAAATACGGTGCAATGTACCCATACTCAGCTGATCATCATCTGCAATTCCAACCTTAGACTGAAAAAATGTCACTATAGTTTCTCGAAGATTTTCTGTTCCTTGCGGAGCTTGAACACCGTGAATAAGAATCTTGTTTCTTCGAGCGCACATCTCTGATCGCAGGGCAGTAGTCTTGACATGAACCAGCTCAGTCCTTAGCAGTTTATTCTCTGCTCTCAGTACTTTATTTTCAATTTGAAGCTTTGAAATCAAACTTTGAAGCTCGTCCATACGGCGGTCGAAATGGTCTTTCGTCACTGACATATTGCTACCAATTAATACCGCACTGCCTAAATAAAACTAGAAAGGCATTGAGTGAGACTTACACGCAAGGGTCCCTTTGATGTAATAAATCCAGTTATCACTCGGGGCCCACTTTCGTCAAAATGCAAATTCTGCTAAAACCAGCTTGCAGTATCCTTTCAGTATAACACTGTGAAATTTTGGTATAGTATTCTTTTAGTATAACACTGCGATTTTTTATTTAATACGAATTCATTCACTCGGCAAGGAGAACCTCTCTGCGTGAATGCTCGCAGGTAACTGAAAAGTTTAAGTTACATTTTTTAGTAATGGAAAAAGTTTAAGAAGCAGAAAAAATGTCAAAGGTAAGGAAATAAAAAATGAATTTAAAGAATAGGCATTGAAATGCGAAATAAATCAGGCAATCTATAATAAGTTTCGTTTACATTTCTGTGTTTTTAAAAAACCCGAACTGATCAATTCACCAGCCATCTAGGTAAAGATTTGCATCCATATCCACTGGATTGGACATAAGGGGCCAGGTTTTTAGTAGTACCGCTAACACTAGGAGATAACCTAAACTATATGGCTGTGTTGCCAGATGGTCCCTGTGGAAAAACACCCAAGTAGTTTCGAAACAAGCTAAATACGCCCAGCTTGGCATGGAAAATATAGTAAGGAGAAGGAACACTGGCGATGATTTCCCATAAGACCCATCTTATATTATAAATCAGCACCATTTATATCGTAGCGATGTTGAATGCCTTATGCGTATCGTAAAGTTCATAAAGCAGAAGTACTGTAGTAGAAGACACTCAATAGATGACAAGCGCAATTTTCATCTTGATATCTGTTGGATTGTTCCTTCTCCTTACTATGTTTTTCCATGCCACTCCAGTTGCCTGTAAAGCACCTTTTGTAAGCTCTCTGAAAGAGTGCACCAGGATTAAGAGTCATAGTCAACTGAATACCTCTGTCTTCATAGAAAGACTCGGGATCTAGATTCTGGATCTTGACATGTCTTCACTGCTTCAGAATTTGACGGATCGTCCGCAAAATTTGAAAGTGAAGTCACCTGGTTCCGAAATATATACCGAAGATGCTGCTCTATGTTGTTTTTTTTTATCCAGAATAATCCTGGGTGGGGTAAATCATGAATTGAATCTCTAATAACTATATTTTTATTTTGTCTCAAAATAAAAATAATATTTAGAAGCAATAATATGCAATAAATTGGCTTTCTTTAATTTAGTATTTAAAACAATCTCATATCCTTTCGTTTAGCTAATTTTTTGCTGTTTTTGATCGCAATGGCTTCTAAAAATAAAAAATTCCTCTTTTCAGTCACTTTGGACCAGGCGATCGGTTTGCTAGAAGACTGCGACCTAGGTGATTTGGACCTGGAGAATAGCGACAATGACGGGGACGAATAAAGGCCTTTCAATGATGACCCCCATATTCGTATTGACGACGGTCAATCCTCGTCCGAAGAGGAAAAAGAGCCTAGTCCACTCGACACTTTCGAGCTGAATAATTTTGATTATGAGTTCGTTGTTTGACGACGAAGAGGATAATATTCCACTTTCAGGGTTCAGGACTAATGCTCGCCCAGATCCAAAAAGTAGATTCGGAAAAGTACGTCACCATTTCATAAATGGAAGTCCCCAGGACAGTTTACTGGTGCAAATTTTGATCTTGAATCGATTGACCAAGATCAGGGATGTTGGAACCCTTGGTCCCACTTTTGTCAGATAAATGTCCCTCCCAGCTTCATTTCTTTGGGCCCCTTAATTATTTTCCTTCCTTAAGTAATAAATATTAATTTTCCTATTATTTTTTTTGACGCCATTTTGGGTCCTCTTAACTGCGTACGTGTTTAATAGACCACGAGGGAAAAAGTGCGCAGTTATGGAGATTGGCCAGTATATTAGTAGTCCTGGGATTGGCTGGAAAGATTCATTTACCACCCCTAGTAACCCCCACCACGTGTTGTGGTTAGCGGGCTGGGAGAATCTGTCCTTTTTTCAGATCAATTCATTTTATACGTGTGACTTTGAATATAGTAATAATTTTTTCTATGTACCTATTTTACTTTTCAGCTTAGGCCGAGACTAAAGGGTTAATTAGACAATCTTATCGGTAAACTTTGGATTTAAATGTGGACATAGACCACCCTATCACGTTAGTATAAAGGAACCGTTGGAGTAACCGCGGAAATCCCACTAATTTGGGGCCAAAGAAGGACCGTTCCCCTCCAGTAAGTGGCATAGCAACTCTTTGCGCCATTTTTGCCTTTAAAAGTGGTGACCCCGCACAAAGAACCTCCAATAAGTGCTGGCAGCGAGCTAAGTTCCAATCAGTAAATCTGATAATTAAAATAATTCCGCGCTTTCGAAGAGACAGGGTAATTTAGCCTACAAAAGTAGCCTATTGTAGTTACAGAGACTGACTTACTGACTTAAGGCTCCTGCCGAGGGTTCAGCGTAGAGAACGATGAGACTAGGCGCCTCAAGGTTGACCTATCGCTTGCAAGGATCGCAGCTTCTTCCACCGGGATGTGGGCTTGGGTGAGGAATTCATTGGCTTTGTCTTTCCACCTAGTGGGTGGGCGTCTTCTGGGTCGTTTCCAGCCGTGTAGGGTGGGGTCGAAGTCAAATACGACCCGTGCTGGGGCGTCGCGTGGCATGCGAATGAGGTGGCCGTACCACCGAACAGTGCGCTGGGCGAGCTGCGTACAATAATTTTCCGCTTTCCATGCTTGTGCTGGAGCTGATCCATCAGTATTCCATCTGAAATTTCTTTATATGAGAGAAGGCATCTCTTGGCTCTAGCGTTCAGCGCGAGGCCTACACCATTTGTCTTGCTTTTTGGGTCACCAGACCAGATCAAGTGATATCCTTTACCAATATCCTCGGACTCTCTTCCGACAAGGCGGGTTTCCGTAAGGCCAGCCACAGCTATATTGAAGCGTTTTAGCTCATAGGCACGTTCCAGGTGGCGAGTCGTATTCCACCCTCGTCAATAAGGTTCATTCGATGGTCTAAAATCGGTCCAGGGACGTCCTGGGGTTGTGGAAGGTAAAGGGGGGGTAGGTAATCCGAGGCAGTATCATCGTTTTTTGTTGCGGTAAAATTTTCGGGTGGAGGGTTGCAGGCCCAACCGACCCTAGGCCTGGGATCTGATTGGAGCTAGGACTTGCCTAGAGGCTAAATATAAAAATCGTACGAAGAAAAATTTTATCTGAAATGTGCCTATTCGGATAATAATAGATAATAAAATGTAATAATCAATAAATCCCGCGAATAATTAACTTGAGAGATAAGGGAAGCAGAGACCCCCATCGAAAATCAAAAATTTAATAGAAAATAATTTTTCACAAAAGGATAAAAAGAAACATTGAAAACAGGATTTTCATTTGAACAAAAGACGTTAAATAAACCTTAAAACAATGGCAGACCAACGAAGAATGCAGAAAAGATCTACCGCGGTAAAACAAAAATCGGATTCAGACACACAATTATATGCGACTCCCGCTGGAAATACCCTAAGAAAAACACCATCAGATAGAACCATATATCACTCAACAGGTGAAATAGACATTTCTGGGATGTGTGAAGAGGATATTTTTAAACCAAAATCAGTAATAGAGCGATCCCCGGTACGAACCAGAGAAGAAGAGAAAAGTCTAAAACAAGTGCAGAAACAATTACTCGCACATAGAGAAATCCAAACAAAAGAAACAGTGGCGATAATACATGAGGAAAAATTATTACATGAAAGAACGGGTATAACAAAACAAACTCACCCTTCAAAGAAGGTACAAAAAGTAGGGGAGTTGGGGGGAGAAGAGAATATTATACAACGAGTAGACTCAGAAAATGAGTTAAGAGAATATAATAACAGTGAGATTCAAAGTAGGCCAAGTAGCAGAAGTAGTGGAAGTTCAATTTCCAGCAGGAGCTCGCGAAAAAGCACTAAAATAGATATGACACAACGACTATTAAATTACATAGAGAATGAAAGATTAGCCAGAGTACGAAAAGAGGAAGAAGATAGAGAACACAGAGAAAAAGATAGAATAGCTAAAGAAAAAAGGAAGAGGCTGATAGGATAGCCAGAGAAAAAAGGAAGAGGCTGATAGGATAGCCAGAGAAAAAAAAGAAGAGACAGACAGAGAGGAAAGGAAATACATAATGGAAATGATTGCAGGGAGAAATTACCAAGAGCCTCAGAAATCGTTTACAATAGAAATAATGTAGGCAATAAACCTTGAACCTGTTAGAAAAAATGAAGATTCAAATTTATACATACACAATTTTGAAAAAACGGTAGAATTAAGCGGATTACCGAGAGAACATTGGGTGACGAGAATACAATTCCTCCTTAACTACAAATCACAACTTGCATATAAAGCATTACCAATGGATTACTCAAAAGATTTTGAAAGGCTAAAACAAGCCATTTTTGAAAAATTTCAACTCTTCCCCGAGCACTTTCAAAGAAGGCTTAGAAGCGAAAGAAAACGAGACAATGAAACTTATAAAGAACACGGGTACAAATTGAAAGATATGTGTTTAAAAAGGCTAGAGATAGAGAACTATACAATATTAGAAGACCCGGAAGAAATAAAAGATAAGATAACGGGAATAGTTAATAAAACAGCAATGGAACAATTCTTAGAAAATACCTATCGAAATATGAGGATGTACTTAAAAGAGAAAAACCCAAAAACAATTGAAGGAATGGCCGAATGAGCAGACAGGCACACTGAAATTAAAAGTGAGGCATTCCCACAAAAACCAAGGTTAGGAGGAAATGGTAGAAAAGAATACCCGCACACAAAGAATAAAAAGAATGCTAATCAAAAATGGCAAATACAAGGAGAAGTAACATACTACCGCTGTAACTTGGGTGGCCACTATAGCACCATTTACCCAAATAAAGACGGTAGAAAATACGGCCAAAAACAGGAACAGTATGACGTTACCTGTTATAACTATAATAAACGAGGACATTACGCCTCGGATTGCCGAAGCGCGAAAAAAATTACGACAATAATTACAGAACAAGGGAAGAAGGGGCAAATGGAAGACAAGACCATTCGAGAAACGATCGATCCCGAGATAATTGGAAAAAGTCTCAAACGTATAAGAGAACCGCATGGGTTAAAAGCCCAGAGAATATGAAAACTTGCGCACTTGCAGAATCACACAAAGTGTGTGACGAACTTAAGATTAAAGCAGTATAAATCTATTGTGAGTACTGATGTGACACAACATAGTTACAGTATTACCTTATATAGAAAACCGATGTAGATTCTAAAAATAATGTGGCATCGATAAGCTGATACGTTGCTTAACATAAGTGGCCAACAGCTCAGGTTATAATAGAGTTAGCCAATAATGAGGGAACTACGGTAAAAAAATAATTAAAAGTAGGGGTTGTAACTACTCTTCCAGTTGACGTTTTGTTAGGGGGAGACTTCATAAATATCAGAAACATCCTTGAACTTTAAGCAGCATTTATGATAAAAAGCGTAAATGCGGTGACACGGAGTCAAGAAAAAAATAAAAGGGAGGCTGTGCCCCCCACTAATGAAAAAGATGATCAGAAAATACAAAACCCATTTCAGTTTAACGACGAGATATTCATAAAAAATACAAAACCGAGAAAACTTAAAAGCAAAAGAAGAGCGAATAAAAAGGAATATAACCAAAAACAAGAGAAATTATCGACCGTAGAAAAATAACAAAAAAAGACCGAAGAGGAACTAACTGAAGCACTCGGAATAACTTCAAAAAAATTCGCAAAACTACAAACAAACGATAAAGAATGCAGAAAAATAAAACTAGCACTAACGAATCAAAAAATCCGCAATCTAAACAGTTTTCCAATAATGAAAATCTACTTTACAAAATAATGGATACTGTGGAAAATGTTAAAAAACTACAACTTTTGGTACCACATGAATTAAGGAAAGCGGTAATAAAGTTGGCTCACTCAAGCCCAACGGGGGGACACATGGGATCCCAAAGAACAAGAGATAGAGTCATGCAGAGTTTTTGGTGGAAAGATTTAAAAATAGATATTATCAACTTTTGTAAAAGATGCAAAGATTGTCAATTAGTTGCATACAAAAAACCAAATGAAAAAGTTCCAATGAAAAAAATGTCCATTTTCGGCAAACCATTTGAGAGAATTTCAATGGACATTTTAGGCCCACTTCCAAAGTCGAGCGCGGGAAACAGATTCATTTTAGTTATTAATGATCTGGCTACGAGATACCCAGAAGCTATCCCGATACGAACAGTAAAATCACCAAAAATCCCAGAAGAATTAGCGAAATATGTCTCGCGTCACGGAATCCCGAAGGAAATTTTAACAGATAATGGAACCAATTTTATATCTACATACATCCGAAAATTATACGAAATTCTTTGTATTAAAAAAGTATTAACTACTCCAGTTCATCCTAAAACAAATGGAGGGACAGAAAGATTTAACGGAACCCTAATTAGAATGTTGAGACGTTTTGTAAGAGACGATGTAAACCAATGGGACAAAATGCCTCCTTATGTCCTTTTTGCATACAGAGAAACTCCACACCAAGCTACAGGGTTCTCGCTATTTGAATTACTATATGGAACAAACCCAAGGGGGGTGTTAGACATTTTAAAGGAATCCTAGGAGAATGAGGAGAAAAATGAAGAAACAGTGATAACCCACTTCCTATCACTACGAGAAAAACTGCATAAATACCATGAAATTGTAAAACAAGCAAAGGGGAAATATACAGACAACACGAAAACCCGGTACGATAAATCCGTCCGAATTGAGGAATTCAAGGAAGGGGAGGAAGTCCTAATTTTATTGCCGGACGGAAATAATAAACTGGAAGTGAGATTGAAGGAACCGTTTAAGGTAAAAAAGAAAATGAATGATGTAAATTATATGATAGAATTAGATAGAGCGAGAAAAAAGGAAGAAGTTTACCATGTGAATTTACTGAGGAAATTTGACCAGGAAAATGAATACCTCAAGGATCCGCATAAGTGCTGTCTCATGATTTCGACCTCAGAACATGACGAGGAAAGTGCCCCTTTAGGTACAAAAGACCCGGCAGAAACACATATAAACGCCATTGAAAGGGTTTCAGCAGAAACATATCTGAGCCAGGCTCAGAAATCCCAATTAAATAAGTTACTCACGGAATTTAAAGACGTATTAACAGACCAAATCGGCAAAACAGAAAATGTAGTACATAGGATACTATTAAAGGACAAGAAACCAATAAAACAATACCCATACCGAATACCGGAACCAAAAAGAAAAGAAATGAAAAAAGAAATTGACTGAAGGCTCGAGTTAGGGGTGATAGAACCATCAAATTCGGAATTTGCAGCACCAGTCGTATTAGTCCCGAAGAAAGATGGCTTCATTAGATTTTGCATAGACTACAGAAAACTGAGTAATATTTCCGAATCAGACGCATACCCAATACCAAGAAGGGATGAAGTTCTAGTCAGTTGGCTCCGCAAATTTTATATCAATTTTAGACTTGAGAAGGGGGTATCGGCAAGTAAAAATGGACCCAGATGATTCAGCCAAAACTGCCTTTATTACTCCATTTGAGTTGTATCAATTTAGGTATATGCCATTTGGACTAAAAGGGGCACCAGAAACATTCCAAAGGATAGTAGATTATATTTTAAATTCCTTACCCTATACAAGAGCCTACTTGGATGATATTATAGCATTTTCGAACTCGTTCAATGAACATCTAATCCACATGGAACAAGTATTAACTGGGAAGAGGAGAGCAGGATTAACATGGAATGTAGAAAAATGTAAATTAGTGCAGACACAGACAGAATACCTGGGACGCAAGATAGAAAATGCTATAATATCCCCATTAAGGGAAAAAACAGAAAAAATTAGAAACGCAGTAGTTCCGACCACAGAGAAAAAAGTTCGGTCATTTTTGGGGTTGGCAGGATACTATGAAAAATTCAGATTAAAGTTTGCAACGAGTGCTACGCCATGGACAAAATTAACAAGACCGAGGGCCGTATAAAACAATAAGTGGGCAAACATTGAACAATCTTCTTTGGAGAGAATGACAGATTCTCTTTGTAGCTAAAGGATACGGAGAAATCCTGATTTTCCTTACCATTTTTTATACAAACTGACGGTTCAGATTACGGAGTAGGGGTTGTTTTATCCCAAAATTTTGAAGATGGGGAACATCCAATAACATTTATATCCAGAAAATTCTCGAAAGCAGAATTAAATTATAGCACAATAGAAAAAGAATGCCTTGCAATAATTTATGCGGTCAAAAAACTGGACCATTATTTATATGGACGTAAATTTAAAATTATAACGGATCACAACCCATTGAAGTGGCTGAATATAATGAAGCCAGATAACCGACGATTAGCATGGTGGGCCCTGTGCTTACAAGAATATGATTTCGAAATAAAATCAAGACCGGGGGCAGATAACGGAAATGCTGACGGCATGTCCCGATTGTGAAAAAAACAAAAATAATAATAATAATATAAGTTAAATTAGGCGGGCTGTGCCTACCTAATACCATGTATATATATGAAAAAGATAGTAATTGCATTTTTTTTCTCCATTAAATAGATGTCGATATTTTGGGGTAAGCGTCTCCCGACGGAGAAGGAGGTCAAGGAAGCGTTCATGACACAGGACATTGGATGCCTCAAAAATTGGACGAGGCCGGAAATGATACCGATGGTAGACCAGAAACAAAAGCAACCCGTAATAATGCCAGACCGAGTAGTAATGGGGGGACCCATTGTAGGGTACACAGTATTGAAAGCCGACATTGTCGCGTGGAAAATCACACCTCCCGAGGGAAGGCTTGTTGTACTGGCGAAACACCTGCACCGAAGCGGAAACCATGTAGCGGTGAAGGAAATGTTTCACCGCATAAAGGAATATGTACATGTTCAAAGCCTTAATCAAATCTTAAAGGAATCGGTGGAGGGGTGTGGCTGTTCGGCATGGAAAGACGAATCCCTTCGAAAACGCCATCTGCCGTCCCATCACAAAGGGAAAAGAGAGGTAGGGACCCACGCCAGAGCAGATACAAGCAGATCCCAAAACCCTCCGCCGCATCCACAAGAAATAAAGACACGTCAGACTGGATGTGGGGCTCTGCCTGACCGTCCATCGTTATTAGGGATCGACCGACCCATCTTCAGCTACCAGATACCAAGAAGGCCGCAGGCTGAGCCCGAGCGCCCTTATATTCACCCGCGGCTTCCCCCTCAAAATCGTAACACCCGTCCGCCCACCACACAAATTTGCCCAAACACCACTCCATATTTACACCCCGCCCAAAATCGTCACAATCAACCGAACTCTAGATCCATTCGCACCCCAATAAAACCCCACCACAATCCCCGTACCTCTCGCAATCCCAACTCATCACCAGCCTCATCTGGAGTGGCCTTGCAAAGGCAACCTTCGAAAGAAACAGCTATTAAGGCAACCGAACCAAAGATCCATTACCCCGCTATGGATATTCGGTATCCTGCTACTGCAACTACAAGCAGAGCAGAGATCATTTATCCCGCCACGGATATTCGATATCCGGCCGAGGAAATAAAACCCCTGCTACCTATGTCAACCCCCCTAATCCCCCCAGAAAAATTAACTGATAGGGCTCTCCTTGACATGTTCGTTAACCGTCAGGAGACTCCCGAGGAAGACATCCTACAATTATTTCCAACGGAGGAGGAAGAGAGGATGCTGAAAGAAGAGGAAAACTTCATAATACCCCATACTACTCGGCAAGGCAGAAACCCTCGCACGGCAGGAGCTCTCTGGAAGAAATGAACCTGGAAGACCTGGAAGACCAGAGGAAGATGAAAAGGAAATTTAGTGTTTATTTTAATTTGATATTGTGTTTGAATTTCCAGCTAATCCAACGGGGATTTGGGCCATTTATCTTAGGGGGGAGGTGTTGGAACCCTTGGTCCCAGTTTTTTCAGATAAATGTCCCTCCCAGGTTCATTTCTTTCGGCCCCTTAATTATTTTCCTTCCTTAAGTAATAAATATTAATTTTCCTTTTATTTTTTTTTTACGCCATTTTGGGTCCTCTTAACTGTGTACGTGTTTAATATACCACGAGGGAAAAAAGTGCGCAGTTAGGGAGATTGGCCAGTATATAAGTAGTCCTGGAATTGGCTGGAAAGATTCATTTACCACCCCTAATAACCCCCACCACGTGCTGCGGTTAGCGGGCTGGGAGAATTTGTCCTTTTTTCAGTTCAGTTCATTTTATACGTGTGACTTTGAATATAGTAATAATTTTTCTATGTACCTATTTTACTTTTCAGCTTAGGCCGAGACTAAAGGATTAATTAGACAATCTTATCGGTAAACTTTGGATTTAAATGTGGACATAGACCACCCGATCACGTTAGTATAAAGGAACCGTTGGAGTAACCGCGGAAATCCCACTAGTTTGGGGCCAGAGAGGGACCGTCCCCCTCCAGTAAGTGGCATGGCAACTCTTTGCGCCATTTTTGCCTTTAAAAGTGGTGACCCCGCACAAAGAACCTCCAATAAGGGACCATCAGCCTGAAGCGAATGGAAGCCTCACAAATATTTTCTGACATACTTCTTAGACCATTTCTTTGAACAGATGGTTTTCTCAATGAATTAATGCTACCACAAAACGTACGACAAACCACTTGCTGTGACGAAATCGAAACTGAAGACATTTTTCGGTGTTACTATTCTGGTGATTAATCTGAAATACCTGAGGATCGGAATGTTCAGGAGAAAAAGATTCAAGGTCCCAGTCATTGCTGAGACCATAAATTGAGAAAGGTGCTTCAAGCTCTGGAGCAACTGGAAGTTTGTAGTCGAAGATGAATACTGCCAAGGCACCAGAGTTACTGACCAACTATGGAAAGTCAGACCACTTTTGGAAGAGGTTTGTAGAATGTGTACATCCCTTGAAGGAGGAGAGTTCCTTTGCATCAACCATGAAATGATCCCAATTTCCAGACAGTGGTCAATGAAGTTGTACGTCCCAAACAAACCCAATCCTTTGGATTGGAAGAACTTCGTGCTAGCTGGCTCATCTGTTTTGGTGTATTCCTTCATCCTTTACCAGAGGAAGATTATGTTCTCGAAAGGCCTTCAAGTGAAGAGATTAGGAAGTTATGCCGTGCTGCATCTACTTATAGGCATCAAAGAATGGACAATCCTCTTTTTCGACAGGATTTTTACTTCGATGAAACTTCTTGAAAACATTGGCGCTCTAAAAATCAAAGGAGCAGGCACGCTTATGAAGAATCGTCTAGAAGAAGCTCTGGTGAAATCTGACGGATAGCTGAAAAGACTAGGTAGAGGTATGTCTGTTAGTTTCGTTCGGTTAGACAAAAAAATTGCTCTGACCCTATGGTATGACAAGAAGGCCATTTCCTAGCCTCAAACAGTGTTGCCAAATTACCTGAGGAAAATATTAGGAGGTATGATAAAAAACAGAAGAAGTACATTGACGTCCCATGCCCCAGGATTCTACGTGACTTCAACCATCTCATGGGGGATGTAGATTTATGCGGCAGAATGATCAGTTACTACTGGTTTGATGCGTGGACCAAAAAGTGGACCGTGGGGGTTCTGCACCACTTCATTGACCTGCCCCTGTCAAATGCCTGGTTTCTCTATAGGAGGGACTTAGTCAAACTTGGTCGTTCCTGCAAGCAACTCATTTACTTCTGGTTCCACGTCGGGGAGTACCTAGCCATTAAGAAAGCTAGGGCAATTTCAGCCAACCTTCCTGAGTCTGATATTGAAGACGAAGACATGAGAATAGAGGAGGAAGAATCCTCGAAAATAAGAAAGCGTTGTCATTTGCCTTCGGAGCTGGAACGCTCGGTAGCAGAAAAACATCCCCTAAAATTTCATAGTACCCTGAAGAGTAGTGCTCACTTTCGCTATCCAGTTTGTCCAATGCGCACGAAAGAGTAACTTTTTTTTTGCTTTCATGTGGGCAAAGAAACCAGACAAGGTTTTACTCTTTTTCGCCAATAACTAGATTTGCTCCTTTTTTAAATTTCAATAGGCCCTAATAAAAACAGTAAGCTTAAATCCAATGTCCAACCGGTTGTACAGCACACCCCACTCCCCCTAATTCCGTACAAAATTTATGACCCCGGATATATATTTTGCAAATTTTTTCGTCGACAAATTTAATTGAAATCGGATGAAGGTATTCAGGATCACGGAGGTTCAAGATAATTCTAATTGATATTTAATAAAAAAAATTAATAATTTTAATTAGTCTTCACTCTTCATTCAGTCTTCAAAGTGATAACACCTGTTTTTGGATTTATTGAATTTCAAAATTCGCCTTGAATTTGTATTAATTCACTGCCCTCAACTTTAATTCACTCAGTGACCTTGAGCAATTATTGAAGTTTCTCAATAAGTGAAATAACCGATTATTGCTATTTCTCACTCGACTGATCATCTCTAGACTCTTATTTATGGATAGCTGTTATAAATACAAGGTATGGTATAAGTAATGGAAGATAAAATTATATATTTCCCATAATAATTTTTTTAAAGGCAATTAATTATTAAAATTGATAAGTATACCATTATTAAGTATTGAGAGGGGGTTTTTAGTAAGGAATCCCTCAGAACAATGATGGAACTTTGTACAATTGTATTATATCAGATATTGCAGAAAACTGTAGAGGAACTCACCCAGCTTCTTCTCTTTTTGTTTACATTGTTGATTTGCTTGACATTGTTGATTCGACTAAAAACCAATGAAAGCTTGCCCAAATTTGCTATTCTTAATCCAATTGATGTGCCGTTAAAACTATATGAGCCAAATCAGTTTTAGTATCTTGTTTCAATGACACGGCAGAATGCTCAACTTTCTTGTGGAATAACAAGAATCCACATGCACTATCCCTCATACCCTAGCTCAATGTCCTTCTGTTCCTTCAACTGTGCCTTCTTCTGCCCCAATTATTCTTACAAACTTACCATAATAGCTAAAATCAAGCAAACCAGTAAAGCAGCATGAGTTTATGCATATATTGGTTGTACTGAAAAGGTAAAGCATGTGGAGCTAAAACATGATCGCCTTATCTTACATATGTCTGATGAAGTGGCTGCTATGAGTGTACCAGCAACTATACCTGAACTAAAGGCCTAACAATTCACTCGAAAGTGGTAAAAAACGAGCATTTAGGTCTAATACAAAGTAGTAAAGAGTTGAACGCATGTACTATTCCCAGTTTCATTACTATTATTACCAGCTCCAGACGTTTTGGTCAGTCCTCTGTCTGTAGTGCAGCTCACATTTAGCAGCAAAGAAGATGAACACGTTGTGAGATTCAACATCATAATTGAATTTTACTTGTTTTGAAGCCCATGATTAGGCCCAAACGATGTTATAAGTGTCAAGGTTTTTCCCCATAGCTTGTGATTGTATAAAGGATTTAAAGTGCAGTAGATGTGGCGATAATGGTCATAGTAACGACCGCGATAGTCCATGTACGGCAACTAATGTGAAATGTGCAAACTGTTCCGGTAATCACGTCAGCAGCAGCTTCCGCTGCCCCGAGAGCAAGACCGTATCCAGAGGGGAAGTTAGGAGGGTTTGACCACCCCCCCCCCGAAATGTTTTCCTGACTCGTAAAAACGTAACAAAAGTTGATTTAAACAAATTTTGTATGCGTTTTTGTGTTTTTTTTTGGTACCCCCCCCCCGCTTCCGAAATTTTTTTGAGTAAAACCCCCACCGAAAAAAATCCTGGGTACGGCCTTGCCCGAGAGTAAGAGGCGTTCAGCTCCCAGTGATAATTTGTTTCCCCAGTCATACCCCCGAGTTCCAATCACAAGTAAACAATAATAAGTAATGACCAAACTAGTGTTAAGCTTCTGTTCCAGAACAGGAATGGGGCCAGAGAAAAGTTAGATATCTTAGCCCTCACTTTTAGTTTGCTTGATATAGTTTGCTCTGTTGAACACCTTCTAAACTCAGATAATGCTATGTGGCTTAAGTTGTCAGACAAACATGATTTTTTTATTAGTCCTGCCAAAACAACTCGAGGCCGACCGTCAGGTGGCTTCGCAGTTGCCATTCATTAAAAGTTCCAGGGCAAACTAATTGATGTTAATAATGTATTTAATGCTGTTGAATTAGGGGATGTAACTGTACTATTTGTATACATGCCAATTAACCATCGTAACTCCTACTTCAAATCATAACTTTGCGTCAGTATGCTCCAGGCTATCAAAAACTACGCATGAAATTAGGGCACCAGGGAAAAAAGTATGTTCTGTGGTGACTAAATACAGATTTATAAATGATACGGTTCCACGTTCTCAGATGCAAAGAATCTAGTTTACCTATAACCTACGTATCATAGGCAGCGCAATTGCGCTGTCTAAGTAAAGAACGATGTTGGGCTCATTCGATTGGAAATCAGAGTGGCTAGTGCCCTTTTTAATAGTCAAAAGTAATTGAAGGGCAACAAGCCCCCCCCCCCCCTCCACACCCATCATTTCCCCAAACGCATACAATTAAAATTTTGAGATAGCCATTTTGTTCAGCGTAGTCGATTTCTAGATAGAAAATATGTTTTTGAGGAGGACACTCCCCCACAATCATCAGGGCAAGGGTTTTGAGTTATCCCCCGGGGCATAAAAGAACGATGTTGGCATAATTTATCGTTTATTATTTTTTCCTTTAGAGCAGTACACTTCGTATCGATGAAGTTGTCGGAGAAACTTAGTTGTCGTTGAAAAGGGCTCATTCAATTGGAAATCGGAGTGGCTTAGATAAGATAAGATATTTATTTCAAAAAGATCACTATCACAAGCCCACAAAGGGCCGAATTCGGACTTTGGAGTCGACAATATAAATGATTGCACTAAAACTGGCAAAAATGAAACAACAACAACGAAACAGAAAAATCATAATGAACAATCATTTAGCAGTCAATAATTAAAAATGTAAAAAGTCAATTAAAAAGTTAAAAAGATAAAAACTGATCAAAATAAACTTACACAAATACGAATCGGAAAAAGAATTATAACGGACATAAAAAAAAGGGAGGGGGGAATAAACGCATATACACAGAAAAAAAAGAGTGAGACATAAATGCATATGAATTAAAAGAGACACTAAGAAAGTGTCAATAATCCAACTACAGTAAGTCAATAAAAGAGTTAAAAAATAAAAACTGGTCAAGAAGGGGGGGGGGGAGACAAAAAAAAAAAAAAGAAAAAAAAAGAAACTATTAGGACATTTTATTCATTTTTACTTTAATAAAGGGGACAAAATTTATTTCATATCTCGAAGTAACGCAGTGAATGGGGGATAACCACGGTCTGGGATCAGAAACGGCTCGAGGCGGAAGTAATCTCGATTGGGATTGACGTATGAGGAAAATACTTGCCGTCTGAGGGTTTGTTATGATATTTTATGCAAAACGGAAGCAATTATTTCTTTGTCTCTCGAGGGTCTCTAGGTTTGAAATATTTAACAAACGCCAATACGGTATCTTGCCCTCTTTAAAAATTATTTCTAGAGCTGTCTTTTTGACACTTTCAATTTTTTGTGTTGCTTCATTAGAGCGGCCAAGGTGGCACACAGGACAAGTATACTCTATAATGGGATGCTTACATGAACTTTTTACTTGTAGTAAATGTGATTGGGGGCAACTGAATTTATTTAAAAGTTTAAGGAGGGAAAGCGAGGAGTTTGCTTGTCATAGGATATTATTTATATGGGCATCCCATTTCAAATTGGAAGTAATTGTAACACCAAGGAGTTTAAGAGATGTGACAGAAGTTTCAGGAGGTATAGGAGCAAGAAAAAGTGGAGGGGATTTAAGGAAACTTACTGAGACTATTGCGGATTTAGAAGGGTTAACAGTCATGTCAAGGGAAGAGGCCTCACAGGCAATATCTTGGAGTATGCCCATTGGGTTGCTAAAGATGTTCTTATGACATATCTCTAAAACTAAGTCATCGAAAAAGTTCCATCTATTGTCTTAAGGGTTGAAATGTCCTTAATAATAAGTGAAAAAAAGAGAGGGACAAGAATAGTCCCTTGAAGAATGCCATTAAATATGTGGAGATAATCTGAGAAACAATTTAAATATTTAACTGCTTGAGATCTATTAGAAAGAAAAGAGGCAACAAGCTTAACAAGGAAAGTTTCAATGTGTAATTCATTTATAAGTTTATCTATGAGTAAATTGTGGTTAATCAAATCGAAGGCTTTTTGAAGATCAATAGAAATTAGATTAAGCCAAGTGTTAGGTTTTTCAAGTAGTTTACCCATGGTATCAATAAGATGGATCAGATAATGACAGGTTGACATGGATTTAAGATTACCAAACTGTCTAAGATCAATGAGGGGGAGGACTTTCATCTTAAGCCAGTCTGAGATAAAACTTTCATACAATTTTTAAAAAAATCGAGGTGAGGGTAATAGGACGAATGCCATCAAAACCAGGCTTCCCATTTTTCTTTTGATTGGGGTAATAAAGCCTTGTTTCCAATATTGAGGGAACTGTCCAGATTCGGTAATTTCATTGAACAGGGTGGATAGGGGTTTTGAGAGGTAATCACTGAAAGCTTTAATCAGAAGAACAGGAATATCTAAAGGGCAAATGCTTGATCGTTTAATTTTTCAATTTTTTTTACAACATCAAGTGGAGAAATATGTGGGATTGAAAAAGGAACAGGAATATCTTGAAATTCGTAAAATAGTGGTGGGAGACTCTGGACAATAGAAGCCAAAAACTTATTGAGGTTATTAGCTGTGGTCTTTGGAGGTTCATTTATATTAAAATTTAGTTGTTCTTGACTCTTGCCGGTAAGTTTTTTAATTTCAGAGTACCAGTTCTTTGGTTTATCATGGCACAAGTATTTAATTTTATTTTTATAATAGGCTCGGGCAGCTTTTCTAATTTGACTTTTTAATTCCATTAATTTGACATTTTATTTGACTATTAAGGCTTGTGCTCTTTTTAATAGTCAAAAGTGATTGGAAGCCAACGGACAGCCATTCCACGCCCACTATTTACCGAAACACATCCGATCGAGATTTTGAGATAGCCATTTTTTTAAGCGTAGTTGATTTCCACATAGAAATTATGCTTTTGAGGAGAACACTCCCCCACAGCCCTCAGGGCAAGGGTTGTAAGTTATGCCCTGGAGGCATATACGGTTTTTATAGAACGCATGGTAGTAGAAACTTCAAAAAAAGGCTCATTCGATTGGTAATTCAAAAGGCTAGTGCCCTTTTTAATAGTCGAAAGTGATTGGAGGGCAACTAACCTCCCTCTCAGGCCCATCTTTTCCCCCAACACATCCAATCAAAATTTTGAGATAGCCATTTTATTCAACGTAGTTTTAAGTTCGTGAAATTAGATCTTTGATGATAACCCCCCCCCCCCAGCCCTCAGGGCCTGGGTTATAAGTTATGACCTGGCGGCATATAAGGTTTTTATAGAACGCGTTGTTGTAGAAACTTCAAAAACGGCTCATTCAATTGGTTATTGAAATGGCTAGAGCCCTTTTTAATAGTCGAAAGTGATTGGAAAGCAACTAACCCCCCTTCCACACTCACCATTTCCCCAAACACATCCAATCAAAATTTTGAGATAGCAATTTTGTTCCACGCAGTTTAAAGTTCAGGAAATTACACCTTTGAACAGGACAATCCCCCCACAGTCTTCAGGGCGAGGGGTATAAGTTATGCCCTGGGGGCATATAAGGTTTTTATTGAAATATTTGTCGTAGAAACTTGAAAAGGGCTCACTCGATTGGAAATTCAAAGGGCTAGTGCGCTTTTTAATAGCCGAAAGTGATGCCCTGGGGGCATATAAGGTTTTTATTGAAAGTGTTGCCACAGAAACTTCAAAAGGGCTCATTGAATTGGAAATTAAAAGGGCTAGTGCCTTTTTTAATAGTTGAAAGTGATTGTAAATTACGTTTTCGAAGAGGACACTCCCCCAGAGCCGTCAGGGCAAGGGTTGTAAGTTATACCCTGGGGGCATATAAGCTTTCTTATAGAAAGTATTGTCATAGAAATTTCAAAAAAGGCTCATTTGATTGGAAATTCAAAGGGCTAGTGCCCTTTTTGATAGTCGAAAATGATTGGAGGGTAACTAACCCCCCCTCTCCTGCCCACCTTTCCCCCAAACACATCCAATCAAATTTTAAGATAGCCATTTTATTCAACGTAGTTCTTGAAATTAGGTCTTTGAGGATGACAACCCCCATCAGCTCTCAGGGCAAGGGTTATAAGTTATGCCCTTAGGGCATTTAAGGTTTTATTGAAATCTTTTTCATAGAAACTTGAAAAAGGGGTCATTCGATTAGAAATTCAAAGGACTAGTGCCCTTTTTAATAGTCGAAAGTTATTTGAGGGCAACTAACCCCCCTCTCGCGCCCTCCTTTGCCCCAAACACATCCGATCAAAACTTTTAGATAGCAATTTTAGTTAGCGTAGTTGAGAGTTTTGGAAATTAGGTCTTTAAGGATGACAACCCCTCCCCCCCATAGCCCTCAAGGCAAAAATTGTAAGTTATGCCCTGGGGGCATATAAGGTTTTTATAGAAATCGTAATCGTAGAAACTTCAAAAGTGTTCATTCAATTGAAAATTGAAAGGGCTAGTGCCTTTTTTAATGTTTTAAAGTGATTGGAGAGTGACTAACCCCCCTCTCACGCCCATTATTTTCCCAAACACATCCAATCAAAATTTTGAGATATTTATTTTTTCAACGTAATTTATAGTTCTGGAAATTATGTCTTTTAGGATGATAACCCCCTCAGAGCCCTCGGTGCAAGGGTTTTCAGTTATGCCCTAGGGGCATATAAGGTTTATATAGAAAGTTGTTGTAGAAATTTTTAAAAAGGGCTCATTTATTTGGATATTGAAAATGCCCTTTTTAATAGTCGAAAGATGAGTTGAGAGTAAATAACCCCCCTCTCATGCCCACCATTTCCTCAAAAACATTCAAACAAATTTTAGAGATAGCCATTTTATTCAGCGTAGTTGAAAGTTCTGTAAGTTGTGTGTTTAAGAATGACAAACCCCCTAGAGACCCCAGGGCAAAGGTTGTTAGTTATGCCCTGGGGGTATATAAGGTTTTTATAGATAGAGTTGTCGTAAAACTTAAAAACGGGCTCATTCAATTGGAAATTGAGAGGGCTAGTGCCCTTTTTAATAGTCGAAAGTGATCGGAGGGTAACTAACCCCCCTCTCATGCCCACCATTCCTCCAAACATATCCAATAAAAATTTTCAGATAACCATTTTGTTCAACGTAGTAAAAAGTTCTGGAAATTAGGTGTTTTAGAACGACAACCCCCCAGCCCTCAGGGCAAGGGTTGTAAGCTATGGCCTGGGGGCAGATAAGGTTTTTATTGAAAGCGTTGTCGTAAAAACTTCAAAAGGGCTCAGTTGATTGGAAATTGAAAGGGATAGTGTCATTTTTAATAGTTGAAAGTCGTCGGAGAGTGACTAACGCCCCTCTCACGCCCACCATTTCCCCAAACACATCCAATCAAAATTTTGAGATAGCCATTTTGTTTAACGTAGCTGAAAGTTTTGGAAATTAGGTCTTAGAGAATGACGACAACCCTAACAGGCCTTAGGGTAAGGGCTGTAGTTTATGCCCTGGGGGCATATAAGGTGTTTATAGAAAGCGTTGTCGTTTCAAAAAGGGCTCATTCGACTGGAAATTGAAAGACCTAGTGCCCTTTTTAATAGTCGAAAGTGATTGGAACGCTTGACATTTTTATAGTAAGGATCGATGTGGGTATAATGCATTATTTTTTGTTGTTGTTGTTGTTTAGACTAGGGCATTTCGTATCGAAGGAGTTGTTATGGGAACTTCGAAAAGGGCTCATTCGATTGAAAATGGAAAGGGCCGTTGCCCTTTTTAATAGTCGAAAGTGATTGTAGGGCAACTAATCCCCCTCCCACGCCCACCCTCTCATTTGTCCATTATGTTTAAAAACTAAATGTCACCTTAAGATTAATCAAAATACACTGTGTTAATGCTAATTCCCAATATGGCATCTCAGCAGTATCCCAAGAACGACTGAGGGTATTATGTTCAAACTTTTGGGGCTACTTCAGCCATTACAACCAAATCAAAATA
The DNA here is from genome assembly GCF_049724085.1 of Artemia sp. Qi Xiang Cuo. NCBI lineage: Eukaryota > Metazoa > Arthropoda > Branchiopoda > Anostraca > Artemiidae > Artemia > Artemia sp. Qi Xiang Cuo. Next base: position 70,560,699 of record NC_142804.1, read on the forward strand.
GGGTAAGTGTATCCAAGCTATCAAAGAAAGTAAATAGATTTTTTTGCGAATGGTATCAAGTTTCCATTTCAGGTCAACTCGAGGAGGTATGAAACTAAATTAAACACTACTTTTGTGTCCAGATTTTTAAAAGGGCGTGTTTTATTAAAAATTGCTGAAAACCTTTTTCCAGCATACAAATAACAGGCCAAACTATAAGGTCTTATAAAAAACGAAAATATTTAAAGTATTATTTTCTTTTTCCCTGAAAAGACTATGTCAATATAAAACCAACAAAAATTAATTAAAAAAACTTTTTCCACAAAATAAGTTTTTCAAAGAAAAGTAAAGAACTCCATTAAAGAAAAAATGAGCAAAAATAAAACCTAATAATCTATCAAGCATGAGACTATCACAAATCAGCATCGATATATAAATGAAACAAAACGAACAGAAATTACAATAAATAACCGAGTCAAACTCAAAACGAGCAGAAATTAACATAAGTTGGGCTCAAAACCCCTATGCCTTCCCAAGGCCAGAATAAAATTTGCACTTTACTTTAAAAATACAAATGAATGTGCATTGTCAGTTTAAATATACATATACTGATATTTAGTAATCAAAATTTTAATATTATTTGATTTATTAAAGTTATAAAAGTAAAAAAATATTTTTTTCAGTAAAGTGCAAATTAAAGTTTTGGGCAAAGTGCGGTAAAGTTTTGGGTTTCATTTATTTATCGATGCTGATTTGTGGCAGTTTCCCGGTTGGTAGATTATTACATTATATTTTACTCGTTTTTTGCTTAATGGAGTTCTTTAGTTTCTTTGAAAACTTATTATGTTGAAAAAGTTTTTTTTAATTAGTTTTACAAAAAGATCAGACTTACACGTATCTGCATAACTCCGGTAACATCTCAGATTCAGATTTTATAACAGCAGATTTTTAAATCTCAGCGAACCTTAAAGTAAATGTATAACAAGATTTTTTTAATTAGTGATCATTCCCACTTAGAACTGTCTTGCTCTATTCCAGCGTCTTTGCAGGGGGATCGGGGGGGGGAGGAAACGATTCCCCAAGAAATCTTGGAATAAAATTGACTTAGGGTTATATCAAACTAATTTCAATTATACGTTGAATAAAATCAAGGTACCATATTACCTTCTATGTCCTTCACGTTGTGGGGACCCCCTGGATGTGGATTGCTACCTTACAGAAATAGATCGCTGCAAATATTGCATGTCCCAACTGTATCCATAAAAATTAATACACGTAAATGGGGATAATCTTATTTCCCTGAGTCAAAAGAAGCTAAAATCCATCATCGTTTTTGTTTTAACATTAATTAAAAAACTTTTTCCACAAAATAAGTTTTTCAAAGAAAATTAAAGAACTCCATTAAAAAAAAAATGAGCAAAAATAAAATCAAATAATCTACCAAGCGTGAAACTACCACAAACCAGCATCGATAAATAAATGAAGCCCAAAACGAACAGAAATTGCAATAAATAACCAAGTCAAACTGAAAACGAGTAGAAATTAACATAATTTGGGCGCAAAACCCCTAAGCCTTCCCAAGGCCAGAACAAAATTTGCACTTTACTGAAAAAATATAAATGTTTTTACTTTTATAACTTTAATAAATCAAGTAATATTAAGATTTTGATTATCAAATATCAGTATATGCGTATTAAACTAACGATGCACATTCATTTGTATTTTTTCAGTAAAACGCTAATTTTGTTTTGGCCTTGGGAAAGCAGAGGGGTGTTGCGCCCAACTCATTTTAATTTCTACTCGTTTTGAGTTTGACTCTGTTATTTATTGTAATTTCTGTTCGTTTTGGGTTTCATTTATTTATCGATGCTGATTTGTGGTAGTTTCACGCTTGGTAGATTATTTGATTTTATTTTTGCTCATTTTTGGTTAAATGCAGTTCCTTACTTTTATTTGAAAAAATTATTTTGTGGAAAATTTTTTTTTAAATTAATTTCTGTTCGTTTTATATTGACATAGTCTTTTCAGGGAAAAAGAAAATAATACTTTAAATCTTTTCGTTTTTAAGACTTTATAGTTTGGCCTGCTATTTGTATGCTGGAGAAAAATTCTCAGCAATTTTTAACAACATACATCCTTTTAAAAATCTGGACAAAAATAGTAGTGTTTAATTTAATATCATACCTCCTTTAGTTGACCTAACATGGAAAACTTGATACCATTCACAAAAAAAATCTGTTTACTTTCTTTGATAGCTTGGATACACTTATGCTATTTTGATTTGGTTAAGTTTTAAGATCAGAAGTAGCCCCGAAAGTTTAAACATAATACCCTCAGTCGTTTTTGGGATACTGCTGAGATGTCTTATTGAGAATTAGCATTATCACAGTGCATTTTGATTTAATCTTAAGGCAACATTTAGTTTTTAAACATAATGGGCAAATGGGAGGGTGGGTGTGGGTGGGTGGGCGTGGGAGGGTGGGAGCGGAACGGGGATTAGTTGTCCTCCAGTCACTTTCGACTATTAAAAAAGCCACTAGCCCTTTTAATTTTCAATCAAATGAGCCCTTTTTGAAGTTCCCACGACAACTCCTTTGATACGAAGTGCCCAGGTCTAAACAACAACAACACCGAAAAATAATACATTATACCCATATTGGTCTTTACTATAAAAATGTCAAGCCTTCCAATCACTTTCGACTATTAAAAAGGGCACTAGGTCTTTTGATTTCCAATTGAATGAGCCTTTTTGGAAACAACAACACCTTATATGCCCCCAAGGTATAAATTACCATCCATGCACCAAGGTATGTTTTGGTGGTTTTCATCCTCCAAGACCTAATTTCCAGTACTCTCAACTACGTTAAACAAAAGGTACCTCTAAAAACCTTGATTGGATGTTTTTTGGAAAATGGTGGCTATGAGAGAGGTGTTTGTCACTCTCCAATCACTTTCAGTTATTAAAAATGACCCTAGCCCTTTCAATTTCCAATCAAATGAGCCCTTTTGAAGTTTCTACGACAGAACTTTCGATACAACTCTTATATGCTCCCAGGGCATAACTTACAACCCTTGCCCTGAGTGCTGGGGGGCTGCCATTCTCAAAGACCTAATTTCCAGAACTTTCTACTATGTTGAACAAAATGGGTATCTGAAAATTTTGATTGGATGTATTACAAAGGGCACTATCCCTCTCAATTTTTAATTGAATGAGTCCCTTTTGAGGTTTTACGACAACTCTATGTATGAAAATCTTATATGCCCCCAGGGCAGAACTTACAACCTTTGCCCTTGGGGTTCTGGGGGTTGTCTTCCTTAAAGACCTGATTTCCAAAACTTTCAACTACCTTGAATAAAGTGGCTACCTAAAATATTGATTGGATGTGTTTGGAGAAAAGATGGGCGGGAGAGGGAGGTTAGTTGCCCTCAAATCACTTTCGACTATTAAAAAGGGCACTAGGTCTTTGAATTTCCGATCGAATAAGCCCTTTTTCAAGTTTCTAGGACAAAGATTTCAATAAAAACCTTATATGCCCCCAACGCCTAACTTATAACCCTTGCCCTGAAGACTGTGGGGGTGTGTCCTTCTCAAAGGTATAATTTCCTGAACTTTCAACTGCGTGGAACAAAATAGCTATCTCAAAATCTTTATTGGATATTTTTGGTGAAATGGTGGGCGTGGAAGGGGTGATAGTTGCTTCCCAATACATTTCGACTATTAAAAAGGGCACTAGCCATTTCAATTTCCAATCTAAAGAGCCCTTTTTGAAGTTTCTACGACAACGCGTTGTATAGAAACCTTATATGCCCCCTGGACATAATTTACAACCCTTTCCCTGAGGGCTGGGGGGGGGGGGGTGCCATCCTCAAAGACCAAATTTCCAGAACTTAAAACTACGTTGAATAAAATGGCTGTCTCAAGAGTTTTGATTTTTCTTTCAGGTTCAGGTTCTTTTATTTATAAACTAAAGACAACTACAAAATGGGTATGCCCGGCTGAGAGTCTAGCTCGTATTACCAGGCAACCGATAACAAATAAAAACAACATAAACATAATATATAACTGCATTTGTACATAATCACACTCTTTTGTAAATAGATAAAAAAGAAAGAAAAATGTAAGACTTACCAAGCATCACCCCAAGCCAGCAGCCAAATGGAGAACAAACTAAAACAAAACACCAAAAATAGTGAAGTGAAGCCGTGAGGAAACCCTACCAATAGATTGCGCCAGCGGGAAGACCATAACTGAATTAAAAAAGAAATTAAATAAAATGAAATTAAATAAAATGATCAAAGGGTTAGTAAAAGATTTTTTAAATGACCCCGCAGTGTGCCAACAGAAAGACTAATATTAAGACCCGACCCATGCACATTCCAAAGTTTGGTTATGCAGTGCCCGAGTGAGAATCTCGATCTCTCAGTGCAAGCTCGGGGTTCAACATACTTAGAAGATCCCCTCGTTCCATAATCGTGCTCACATTGGTTAAATAGATCCATAGCATAGAAAATTTTCGGTAGAATTTTAGCAAAATACTTAACACAAAACATCAATCCATGAAAAGATAATAATAATTCCACTGGTAATATATTAAGGAAAGAAAATATACTTTTATTTGGTGATTTTGATGGTAGGGATATTGGGGAGGGAATGAAAGTTTTCAGAATCTGCAGTGCTTTATTTTCCTGCCTTTGAAGTGGTCTTATATGAGTTTTAAATGTATTCAGAAAAATCAGGGGACAATAACTCAGATAAGAATGGACTAGGGCAAAATATACCGATCTCATCGCATGAAAAGGTAAAATAAATTTCAAATGCCACAATATTCCAACATTCCTTTCCAACTTCATCCGCAATTTAGCAATGTGTTCCTTCCAACTCATATTCTGATCAACTAGCACACCTAAATATCTCATAGCAGATATACGCTCTAAATAAGAATATTCATCAATGGGTAGTCTACTATGTTCAGGTAATGACTGGTCAGTACGAGAGAAAATCATGAACTTGGTTTTTGGCATATTAACAGATAATTTATTTGCACTAAACCAAGTTTCTTTCCTCTCGAAAGCTGCCAACAAATTCTTCTTAAGCGACCTTTCATCAGTACCGCTCACTGTGCAGGCCGTATCATCAGCGAATAGGACAAATGTGTTTGGGGAAAAGGTGGGCGTGAGAGGCGGGTTAGTTGCCCTCTAATGACTTTCGACTATTAAAAAGGGCACTAACCCTTTGAATTCCCAATCGAATGAGCCTTTTTTGAAGTTTCTACGACAACGCCTTCTGTATAAAACCTTATATGCCCCCAGGGCATAAATTACAACCCTTGGTCTAAGGGCTGTGGGGACTGTCCTTAAAAACGTAATTTCTATCTGGAAATCAACTACGCTGAACAAAATGGCTATCTCAAAATTTTAATTGGATATGTTTCGGGAAATGGTGGGCGTGCAAGGGGTGTTAGTCGCCTTCCAATCACTTCCGACTATCAAAAACGGCACAAGTCACTCCAATTTCCAATTGAATGAGCCCTTTTCGAAGTTTCTATGACAACTTCTTCGATACGAAGTGCTCTGCTTGCCAACATCGTTCTTATATTCCCCCACGGCATAACTTAAAAACCTTGCCCTAAGGGTTGTGGGGGAGTGTCCTCCTCTTTACTTATTCCCCGTTTCTTGTCTTGTTCTTGAGTGTCCCCGTTCTTTACTTAGGCAGCGCGATCGCGGTGCCGATGATTTATACAACAACTTTCTATATATAAACCCTTGCACTGACGGCTCTGCGGGGGTTATCATTCTATAAGACCTAATTTCCAGAACGTTTAACTACGTTGAATAAAATAGATCGCTCAAAATTTTGATTGGATGTGTTTGGGAAAATGGTGGGCGTGAGAGGGGCGTTAGTCGCTATCCAATCAGTTTCAACTATTAAAAAGGCGCTAGCCCTTTCAATTTCCAATTGAATGAGCCCTTTGGAAGTTTCTACGAAAACACTTTCAATAAAAACTTTATATGCCCCCATGGCCTAACTTAGCCTACAACCCTTGCACTGAGGGCTGTGGGGGAAGGGGTTGCTATCCTTAAATAGCTAATTTCCAAAACTTTCAACTACGTTGAATAAAATGGCTGTCTAAAATTTAGATTGGATGTGTTTGGGGAAAAGGTGGGCGTAAGAGGGGGATTAGTTGCCCTCAAATCGCTTTCGACTATTAAAAGGGTACTAGCCCTTGGAATTTCAAATGGAATGAGCCCTTTTTCAAGTTTCTACGACAAAGATTTAAATAAAAACCTTATATACCCCCAGGCCATAACTTATAATCCTTACCCTGAGGGTTGTGGCGGAGTGTCCTCCTCAAAAATATATTTTCTATCTGGAAGTCAACTACGATGAACAAAATGGCTATCTCAAAATTTTTACTGGACGTGTTTGGGGGAATGATGGGCGTGGGGGTGGGGGGGGGGCTAGTTGCCCTCTAATCACTTTCGACTATTAAAAAGGGCACTAGCCCTTTGACAACAAATCGAATGAGCTTTTTTTAAAGTTTTTATGACAACGCCTTCTTTTAAAACCTTATATGACCCCAGGGCATAACTTAAAACCCTTGCCCTGAGGGCTGTGTGGGAGTGTCCTCCTCAAAAACATATTTTCTATCTGGAAATCAACTACGCTGAACAAAATGGCTATCTCAAAATTTTGATTAGATGTGTTTGGTGGAATGATGGGTGTGGGGGGGGGGGCTAGTTGCCCTCCAATCACTTTCGACTATTAAAAAAGGCACTAGCCTTTTGAATTTCCAATCGAATTGAAGTTTCTACGACAACACCTTCTATGAAAACCTTATATGCCCCCATGGCATAACTTAAAACCCTTTCCCTTAGGGCTGTGGGGGAGTGTCCTCCTCAAGAACATATTTTCTATCTGTAAATCAACTACGCTGAACAAAATAGCTATCTCAAAATTTTGATTGGATGTGTTAGTGGGAATGGTGGGCGTCGGAGGGTGGTTGGGTGCTTTGAATTTCCAATCGAATGAGCCTGTGTTGAAGTTTCTACGACAACGCCTTCTATAAAAACCTTATATGACCCCAGGGCATAACTTAAAACCCTGACCCTGAGGGTTGTGGGGGAGTGTCCTCCTCAAAAACATATTTTCTACCTTGAAATCAACTACGCTGAACAAAATGGCTATCTCAAAATTTTGATTGAATGTTTCTGGGGGAATGATGGGCTTGGGGGGGACTAGGTGCCCTCCAATCACTTTTGACTATTAAAAAGCGCACTAGAACTCTCAATTTCCAATCGAACGAGCCCCTTTTGAAGTTTTTTACGACAACCCATTCCATATGAAGTGCCCTGCTCTAAATGAAAAAAATAATAAATAGTACATTGTGCCAACATAGTTCTTATATGCACTCAGGACATAACTTAAAACCCTTGCCCCGAGGGTTGTGGTGGATTGTCCTCCTCAAAAACATATTTTCTATCTCGAAATCTTATACGCTGAATAAAATGGCTATCTTAACATTTTGATTGGATGTGTTTGGGGGAATGATTGGCGTGGGGGGAGGGGCTAGTTGCCCACCAATCACTTTAGATTATTAAAAAGGGCACTAGCCACTCCAATTTCCAATCGAATGAGCCCTTTTCAAAGTTTTCACTTTGAAGTTACTCCTTTGATGTGAAGTGCCCGGGTGGAGAAAAAAAAAACACGTTGTGCCCACATCGTTCTTTACTTAGGCAGCGCGATCGCGCTGCCTATGATATGGAAGGATTGCGATAGAATCCGTTCAGATGTAGTTTTCGATTTAATTAAATGGACAAAGCTTAATTAAGATATGTTAACATGGATGAAGGTGAAGGCGGGAAGGTGGGGGAGGGGGTGCAGCCTCCCCTTCAATAATTTGGAAATTTATTTTTAAGTAGCTTTAAAACTGTAGCTCGTTCTAAGTGTCAAATTTGTCTTTACTTCGAGCAGATAATTTGTTTTTATTTAATGCTCGTTTTTAATATAAGGAAAACGAGAAAAACAGGGATCAATTATGCTTCATAATATATTCCACATTAATACTTTTCCAAATATACTGCCTTTAAAACCTCATCATCAAGTAAAATGTAAGCCTAGTTAATGGCAAAATTGAAAAATGTTCTATGCTTCCTGTTTCGCCACATTTGTTCAGGTCAATTTTTTTTCCCTGATATTTAAAGTGCTTTTACTTCCTAAAATCTATTAGTCTAAGAAAGATTCCTTGTTTTAAAACTTTCAAACGAATGAATACACCCTCTACATCTGCAAATAGAACGGAAATGGAGTAATTGAAGAATAAAAGGGTAGATATACAGTGATTATGACTTCCTGAATGAAATAGAAATCATTGAAAAAGAAAATAAGACTTAGTGCTTTTTATAATGATATTCGTATTATAAATAGATAGATCAAATCGGTAGTAGTCTGGTCATGGAATTTGGTAGAGGGAGATCAGCTCCAGGAATCCTTTAATTGTTTTAATTTGTATTTCCTGGATTTAATTGAAACTCTATTTATCTTATTTGTCATTGCCTAATAACTGCCGATAAAGTCCTATTCCTTACGTTTTGGATTCGCACACTAACCCATAAATGCAGAACTGCCTCTATGTATAATACCATGCTGACTTCTTGCTATTTTCGCTTTCCTAAATATTTCTTTTAACCAACTCCGACAAAAGAATTGACATAAATGTGCTAAGAATTATAACTGAATATATATATATATATATATATATATATATATATATATATATATATATATATATATATATATATATATATATATATATATATATATATATATATATATATATATATATATATATATATATATATATATATATATATATATATATATATATATATATATATATATATATATATATATATATATATATATATATATATATATATATATATATATATATATATATATATATATATATATGTGTGTGTTGTAAAGCTTTCTAATTTAGTTAATTATTAATTGAGTAAAAATATATTAAGACGCAAAAACAAAGTTTCAAAATACCACTTTTTAAGATAGGGATACAAATCGTGGAATGTGTGGGCTTGAAGGGAACCTGCTCAATAACCAATTTCCTGGCTAAATGCGTCAATGTACCGGAAGGACGTGGTTAGTTTCTCATATATATACCCCGATTTTTGAGACTGGGGGTAGACCTTTTGACTTGCCGGGTGAACCTCTGCCCGTTTATTTTCTCATTAGAAATACCTTGGATTTTGTCGGATCATTGTAAGTGTCTGAATCTTATTATATATTATTGTAGTTTTTGAGACTTGTGGTCTAATTGGGACAGCCGGTCCCAGTAGAAAGTATATATCTGATTATTATTATATGTTAAATGAATAAAAGTATTGTATTTTAGACAACCTATCTACAATCTACCTTTAGCCCTCGAACAAACCCAGTCGGTAAGCCTCATTAGTTCGGTTATAGCCTAAGGCACGCTACCAAAATTTAATTACCTTAGGGCCAGAGTTTATCTCCCCTATAAAGGGAGAATAAAGGCATCTATAACTACAACCCACAAATACCATAAAATAACACATCACGACATATATATATATATATATATATATATATATATATATATATATATATATATATATATATATGTGGTAAAGCTTTCTAATTTAGTTAATTATTAATTGAGTAAAAATATATTAAGACGCAAAATCAAAGTTTCAAAATACCACTTTTTAAGATAAGGATACAAATCGTGGAATGTGTGGGCTTGAAGGGAACTTGCTCAATAACCAATTTCCTGGCTAAATGCGTCAATGTACCGGAAGGACGTGGTTAGGTTTTTCGTATAAATACCCCAATTTTTGAGACTGGAGGTAGACCTTTTGACTTGCCGGGTGAACCTCTGCCCATTTATTTTCTCATTAGAAATACCTTGGATTTTGTCGGATCATTGTAAGTGTCTGTATCTTATTATATATTATTGTAGTTTTGAGACTTGTGGTCTACTTGGGACAGCCGGTCCCAGTAGAAAGTATATATCTGATTATTATTATATGTTAAACGAATAAAAGTATTGTATTTTAGACAACCTATCTACAATCTACCTTTAGCCCTCGAACAAACCCAGTCGGTAAGCCTCATTAGTTCGGTCATAGCCTAAGGCACGCTACCAAAATTTAATTACCTTAGGGCCAGAGTTTATCTCCCCTATAAAGGGAGAATAAAGGCATCTATAACTACAACCCACAAATACCATAAAATAACACATCACGACATATATATATATATATATATATATATATATATATATATATATAATATATATATATATATATATATATATATATATATATATATATATATATATATGTAGTAAAGATCTCTAATTTAGTTGATTATTAATTGAGTAAAAATATATTAAGACGCAAAAACAAAGTTTCAAAATACCACTTTTTAAGATAAGGATACAAATCATGAAATGTGTGGGCTTGGAGGAAACTTGCTCAATAACCAATTTCCTGGCTAAATGCGTCAATGTACCGGAAGGACGTGGTTAGTTTCTCATATATATACCCCGATTTTTGAGACTGAAGGCAGACCTCTTTACTTGCCGGGTGAACCTCTGCCCATTTATTTTCTCATTAGAAATACCTTGGATTTTGTCGGGTCATTGTAAGTGTCTGTATCTTATTATATAGTATTGTAGTTTTGAGACTTGTGGTCTACTTAGGACAGCCAGTCCCAGTAGAAAGTATATATCTGATTATTATTATATGTTAAATGAATAAAAGTATTGTATTTTAGACAACCTATCTACAATCTACCTTTAGCCCTCGAACAAACCCAGTCGGTACGCCTCAGTAGTTCGGTCATAGCCTAAGGCACGCTACCAAAGTTTAATTACCTTAGGGCCAGAGTTTATCCCCCACTATAAAGGGAGAATAAAGGCATCTATAACTACAACCCACAAATACCATAAAATAACACATCATGACATATATATATATTTTTTTTTTATATATATATATATATATATATATATATATATATATATATATATATATATATATATATATATATATATATATATATATATATATATATATATATATATATATATATATATATATATATATATATATATATATATATATATATATATATATATATATATATATATATATATATTATATATATATATATATATATATATATATATATATATATATATATATATATATATATATATATATACACTATATTCAAATTAAAATTACACGATTATACTTTGTTCCAAAATTATATATTGTTCTTTCAAGTTCATTTTTACCATATGCATTGTTGAGCTGCAGACGTTCACAACAACATATTTACTTTCTTTCACCTTCAACTTACTCAGCTCAGTTATGCTTTTAATAGTACTTCGTGAGGTATCAAGAGTTGCTTCTAGTTCTTCATCGCTGAAGATAATCAGCAATAACTAAAGATGTGTCTTGCAATGCAGCTTTCTTCTCCTCAATTTTTGTTTTTCGCACCTGTGCTTCCTTCCTCTGATCATTCAAAGACTTAGCCCACTAAAACAATAAAAACGGTTGTAAAATTCAAACCTTCATTCAAACCTGACTTTATTTAAACCTGACAAAATGTCCCAGAGCCCATCAGTAAAATGAAAACAACTTAAACTTTTAGCATCAGTCGTTTTTGCTCTGCGATTAAAAAAATGATTAATTTTATCAGTAGAATGGAAAATCAAGTATAAAACCTCAGTCCAAAAAATGGAGACATGAGTCTAATGGTGGCCGGCGTTAACTCCCTTGGCAATTTCCTCCCCAGAAAATACCACCCGCGAAAAATTTCTCCCCGGAAAATACCCCCCCCCCCCGTGGAAAAAAAGGCTTTCCAAAATTGGGAATTTTATTTGAGTTTTTTTTTATTTATTTTTTTCGTGGGGGAAGTAGTTTTAGTACTTGTGTATTATGCGTCACTCACTTAAGTTTACGCTGTGTAAAACAAGAGAACAAATCGGTTTCTTTTTTAGTTTTTTTTTTTTCAACCTAGAGAGAGACAGGAAAAAGACAAGTGACAGAATATATGGGAAATATATAATTTGGGCTATATATTTGCAAATAAGGGGGGGGGGTAAAGTATTTGGACAGTTTGAATTCAGAAACAAATCTTTCTCGGTATATGACCACTGAAAAATTACAGAAGAATAACGAGGTATCTGGAAATTTTGTTAACTAGAAAAAAAAAACAGTGTAAAGTAAGTGTAATGCTTCATTTAAGTGTTTTTTTCCAGGTGTCAAATGTTTTTTTTCTCTATCCGTCTAATATGCAAAATAATTATACCAAACACATTTAGCATGCAGATCCGCTATACTTTAACCCCCCCCCCCCATACTATGCAAATATATTGCCGAAATTTATTTCTAAAGTAACAAAGAAACTAACGAAAAAATGGTTTGTTCTCGAATTTTTGCACAGCATAGACTTGAGTGAGTCGCACATAAGACACAAGTACCAAAATTCCTTCCCCCTACGGAAATGAAAAAAAAACTAAAAAAAATTCTCAAATTCGGAAAGCCTTATTTTCAACGGTGGGGGGAGTATTTTCCGGAGGAGGTATTTACCAGGGGATATTTTCCCCGGGAGGGGGTATTTTCCGGGGGGGGGGGGTATTTTCCTCGGGGTTTATTTTCCGAGAAGTGTTTTCCGGGGCATTTTCCGTGGGAGGTATTTTCCTGAGGGGTATTTTCCATGGGTGGTATTTTCCGCAGGGGGGATTTTGGGGGTCTATTGGGCAGGGGGGATATTTTTTGGGGGAGATATTCTCCGGGGGGTAATCTCAGGGGGGGGGGGGGTTAAACGCCTAGAACCGAGTCAGTAGTATAGCTATAACGATAGGTACAAGACATGTACCCAATGTAGCTATAACGATAGGTACAAGACAGGTACCCCATATAGCTATAACGATAGGTACAATATAGGTACCCAATGTAGCTATAATGATAAGTAGCGGACAGTCTCCCGCCAATACAAGCAGACAGTAAAATGACCGGATTCAGCCTACCATGAAAATTCGTGCTGTTCACGAAACCATGGTTTTGGAGTTAATTATCATGTTTTCTGATAGTCATGGCAGTTCACATATCTAATGTTAAACATGATTCTTCATTATGGTATGATTATAGGCGTTGACAGAAATGAAAATGGTAAATGATCTGAGGGAATGCTAGCTCCTATTCAGAGATACATATTTTTTTTTTATTTGAGCGATTCTCAACTGTGTTCGGTATAATACACAACTACCATTTGAACAGTGTTGTTAGGTCCCCTACCCAAACCCCAATGACCCCCTCCCCTCACATTTTGCCCCCCTACAACTTTTTGCCCCCCCCTCCAACTCCTGCCCCTAACTCCCCCCAACCCAACCCCCCAACCATACGTCCACCCCCCCCCCTGCCCCCTCCCCAAATTTTTTTTTCTGACAGTTTTTTTTACTTTTTTTTCTGACAGTTTTTTCAACTTTTTTTTCTGACAGTTTTTTTAACTTGTTTTTCTGACAGTTTTTTTTAACTTTTTTTTTATTGGACTAAAATTTTTTTTTGGACTTCGAAACTATTCAACTTTTTTTTACGTATCTTAAAATTACATTGATAACACACCAGTAAAAATTATGCATGACTCAAAATGGAATAACGATTATTCTACTGATTACGAACTAAGATAAGACAATAACTACAATATCAAGAGAGAACATGGTAAACTATTTTATGGAACGGATTAAAAATGTGCATCCTTTGTCGGATATGCTGGATAAAATTGACAAAATCTAAGTATCAGACGGAATAAATGCTTCATCAACATCATTTGTCGGATATGACGGATTAAATTGACAAAATCTTAGTATCAGAGTGATTAAATGCTTTATCAACATCCTTTGTTGGATATCTCGGATAAAATCTAAGTATCAGAGTGATTAAATTCTATATCAACAACCCTTTCTCGAATAAATGGGATAAAATTGAAAAAATCTAAGCGTCAGAGTGAATAAATTTTTTATATCAACATCTATTGTCAGATAAATCGAATATAATTGACAAAATCTAAGTATCAGAGTGATTAAATGCTTTATCAACATCCTTTGTTGGATATCTCGGATAAAATCTAAGTATCAGAGTGATTAAATTCTTTATCAACATCCCTTTCTCGGATACATAGGATAAAATTTATAAAATCTAAGGAACAGAGAGAATAAATGATTTGTCAAAATCCTCTAAATGCATTATCAACATCATTTGTCGGGTATATCAGATAAAATTGACAGAATCTAAGTATCGGTTTGATTAAATTCTATATCAACAACCCTTTCTCGAATACATGGGATAAAATTGAAAAAATTTAAGCGCCAGATTGAATAATTTTTTTTATATCAACATCTATTGTCAGATAAATCGAATATAATTGACAAAATATCTAAGTATTAGACTGAGTAAATGCTTTATCAACATCATTTGCTGGATATGTCAGACAGAATTTTTTTATCAAGGAAATACCTGAATGCGTTTAAGGTATAGTACGAATGGCTTGCAAAAAGACACGAAAATACTATCAGAATGAATAAATTCTTTATCAACATACGTTGTTGGATATGCCATTAGGAAAAAATTGTAAGTAGGTAAGTAAGTAAGTGACAAACTCTTTCTTGAATTCACCTCTTGAATACACAATACAGAAATTTAATTAAGGAAACTATGAAAAAAAAATTGAACAAGTTTTTTATTAACATTCATTATCTATTGAAGTCGCTTCCTAGACAGACAATACAGCAATTTCACAAAATCTAAGTATAAGAGTGATTAAATTTCATATCAACATCCATTTCTCGGATACATAGGAAAAAGTTGACAAAATCTAAGTGTTAGTACTTATCAATAAATGATAAGTGAATAATGTTTTATGATTAATTTAGACGTGGTTAAGTGCACGCACGTAACCTCGTCTAAATTAACCTTAAAAATGAAATAAAGCTATGTATACTTTGCATATTTTATTCAACATATCCGAAAATTGATGCTGAAAAAGCATTTATTCACTCTGATATTTAGATTTTGTTAATTATAATTGCTGTAGCTGATAAAGGATTTTTATAAAAAATAAATTATTCACTCTGATACTTATATTTTTTCAATTTTATCCCATGTACCCTAGAAAAGGGATGCCCATATAGAGTTTCATCAAATTGATACTTAGATTTTGTCAATTTTATCCCCATTTACCTGAGAAAGGGACGTTGATATAGAATTTAATCAATCTGATACTTAGATTTTGTCAATTTCATCCGATATTTTATCCTATGTATCCGAGAAAAGGATGTTTATATAGAATTTAATCACTCTGATACTTAGATTTTGTCAATTTTATCCGACATATCCGACAAAGGATGTTGATATAGAATTTATTCATTCTGAAATTTAGATTTTGTCAATTTTATTTGATGTATCTGACAAAGGATGTTGATAAAAAAAATTATTTACTCTGACAGTTAGATTCTGTCAATTTTATCCGATGTATTTGGAATTTAATCACTCTGATACTTAGATTCTGTCAGTTTCATCCGACATATCTAACAAAGGATGTTGATAATGAATTTATTCACTCTGATACTTAGATTCTGTCACTTTTATTCAACATATCCGACTAAGGATGTTGTTTCATTCTGAAATTTAGATTATGTCAATTTTATTTGATGTATCTGTCACAGGTTGTTGATAAAAAAAATTATTCCCTCTGGCACTTATATTTTATCAATTTTATTCGATGTATCAGGCAAAGGATGTTGATAAAAAAATTATTCACCCTGATACTTAGATTTTGTCAAGTTTATCCCAAGTATTCGAGAAAGGGATGTTGATATAGAATTTAATCAATCTGATACTTAGATTTTGTCAATTTCAAGGAGGCACACTTGTGCCTCTACAAAGAGGCGACCCACCACAATGTTAAGCGATTTCAGGTCCTAGAGGTCGCAGAGAGACGGTGGCAATCACATTTTGTAGCCCAAGCTCAGACTAAGAAATTTGCAAAATTTCATCCTCCTCCGACTTTATCTTCATGGGGTAAACTGGGCCGGAAGTTTCGACCCTCCCACCACAGCCTCCCTTTAACGTTGTCCAATTGGGCTGAAATTTGGAGGTTAAGCTTTCCCAGGGCCCGGGAGTTTATCCTCGAAATTCAGTTTTTATTGTTTAAAAAAAAGAGTTGTGAGAAAGTCAAACTTTAGCGTAAAGAGCGAGGCGTTGAGGAGGGCACAGCCCCTTTCATATACGGAATAATTTCTGTTCGTTTTAAGATTTAATGTTGCTCCTTACTTTCAGTTTAAAAAAACTTTTTTTTTATTTAAAGGCTGCGAAAGCGGGGGTTTGGGGGGCGGCAGCCCCCCAACTGTGCTTCCTAATCCCTGTACGTTTTAAGGTTCGACCTTGTAACTCAGCCTCTTTAACTGTTTAGCAAAACGTAGTTTTTTCAAATAATTATCCGATAAAGCCGACAAATGATGTTGATAATGCATTTCAAGGATGTTGATAAAGCATTTATTCACTCTGATACCTATATTTTGTCAACTTTATCCCATGTATCCGAGAAAGGGACGTTGATATGGAATTTAATCACTCTGATACTTAGATTCTGTCTGTTTTATCCGACATATCCGACAAAGGATGTTGATAATGAATTTATTCACTCTGATACTTAGATTTTGTGAATTTTATCCCATGTATCCGAGAAAGGGATGTTGATATAGAATTTAATAGCTCTGATACTTAGATTCAGACAATTTTATCCAACGTGTCCGACAAAGGATGTTGTTTCATACTGAAATTTAGATTATGTCAATTTTATTTGATGGATCTGACAGAGGATGCTGATAAGAAAAAAATTATTCACTTTCACACTTATATTTTATCAATTTTATTTGATGTATCTGACAAAGGATGTTGATAAAAAAATTATTCACTCTGATACTTAGATTTTGTCAATTTTATCCGACATATCAGACAAAGGATGTTGATAATGAATTTATTCATTCTGAAATTTAGATTTTGTCAATTTTATTTGATGTATCTGACAAAGGATGTTGATAATGAATTTATTCATTCTGAAATTTAGAATTTGTCAATTTTATCCTATGTATCCGAGAAAAGGGTGTTGATATAGAATAATGTCACTCTGATACTTAGATTTTGTCAATTTTATCCGACATATCCGATTAAGGATGTTGTTAAAGCATTTATTCATTCTGAAATTTAGATTTTGTCAATTCTTTTTGATGTATCTGACAAAGGATGTTGATAAAAAAATTATTCACTCCGACACTTATATTTTATCGATTTTATTCGATGTATCTGGCAAAGGATGTTGATAAAAAAAAATTATTCACTCAGATACTTAGATTTTGTCAATTTTATCCGACATATCCGACACAGGATGTTGATAATTAATTTATTTATTCTGAAATTTAGATTTTTTCAATTTTATTTGATGTATCTGACAAAGGATGTTGATAAAAAATCTATTCACTCGGACACTTAGATTCTGTCAATTTTTTCCGATGTATCTGACAAAAGATGTTGTTAAAAAAAATTTATTCACTCCAACACTTAGATTTTGTTAACTTTACCGACATATCCGATAAAGGATGTTGTTAAAGTATCTATTCATTCTAAAATTTAGATTTTGTCAATTCTATTTGACGTATCTGACAAAGGATATTGATAAAAAAAATTTTCACTCTGGCACTTATATTTTATCAATTTTATTCGATGTATCTGGCAAAGGATGTTGATAAAATAAATTATTCACTCAGATACTTTGATTTTGTCAATTTTATCATACATATCTGACAAAGGATGTTGATAATCAATTTATTCATTCTAAAATTTAGATTTTGTCAATTTTATTTGGTGTATCTGACAAAGGATGTTGATAAAAAAAAATTATTCACTGTAACACTTTGAATTTGTCAGTTTTATCCTATGTATCCGAGAAAAAGATGTTTATATAGAATTTAGTCACTCTGATACTTAGATTTTGTCAATTTTATCCGACATATCCGGTAAAGGATGTTGTTAAAGCATTTATTCATGCTTAAATTTAGATTTTTTCAATTTTATTTGATGTATCTGACAAAGGATGTTGATAAAAATTTATTAACTCGGACACTTAGATTCTGTCAATTTTTTCCGATGTATCTGACAAAAGATGTTGAGGAAAATTTATTCAATCCAACACTTAGATTTTGTCAACTTTATCCGACATATCCGATAAAGGATGTTGATAATAAATTTATTCATTCTGAAATTTAGATTTTGTCAATTTTATTTGATGTATCTGACAAAGGATGTTGATAAAAAAATTTATTCACTCTGACACTTAGATTTTGTCAATTTTATTTGATGTATCTGACAAAGGATGTTGATAAAAAAATTTTCACTCTGACACTTAGATTCTGTCAATTTTATCCTATGTATCCTAGAAAAGGATGTTGATACAGAATTTAGTCACTCTGATACTTAGATTTTGTCAATTTTAACCGATATATCCGATAAAGGATGTTGTTAAAGCATTTATTCATCTGAAATTTAGATTTTGTCAATTTTATTTGATGTATATGACAAAGGATGTTGATAAAAAGATTTATTCACTCTGGCACTTATATTTTATCAATTTTATTCGATGTATCTGGCAAAGGATGTTGTTAAAAAAAATTATTCGCTCTGATACTTAGATTTTGTCAAATTTATCCGACATATCCGACAAAGGATGTTGATAATGAATTAATACACTCTGATACTTATATTTTGTCAATTTTATCCGATGTATCTGGCAAAGGATGTTGATAAAAAAAATTTATTCACTTTAACACTTAGAATTTGTCAATTTTATCCTATGTATCCGAAAAAAGGATGTTGATATAGAATTTAGTCACTCTGATACTTAGATTTTGTCAATTCTATCCGACATATCCGATAAAGGATGTTGTTAAAGCATTTATTCATTCTGAAATTTAGATTTTTTCAATTTTATTTGATGTATCTGACAAAGGATGTTGACAAAAAAAATTATTCACTCTGACACTTAGATTCTTTCAATTTTATAAGATGTATCTGACAAAAGATGTTGATAAAAAAAATTATTCACTCTAACGCTTAGATTTTGTCAACTTTTTCCTATGTATCCGAGAAATGGATGTTGATATAAAATTTAATCATTCTTATACTTAGATTTTGTGAAATTGCTGTATTGTCTGACTATGAAGCGACTTCAATCGATAATGAATGCTAATAAAAAAAATTTTCAATTTTTTTTCATAATTTCCTTAATTGAATTTCTGTATTGTGTATTCAAGAGGTGAATTCAAGAAAGAGTTTGTTACTTACTTACTTACCTACTTAAAATTTTTTCATAATGACACATCCAACAACAGATGATGAAAAAGAATTTATTCATTCTGATAGTATTTTCGTGTTTTTTGCAAGCCATTCGTACTATACCTTAAACACATTCAGATATTTCCTTGATAAAAAAATTTTGTCCGACATATCCGACAAATGATGCTGATAAAGCATTTATTCAGTATGATACTTAGATATTTTTTCAATTATATTCGATGTATCTGACAATAGATGTTGATATAAAAAAATTTATACACTCTGACGCTTAGATTTTTTCATTTTTATCCCATGTGTTCGAGAAAGGGTTGTTGATATAGAATTTAATCAGTCCGATACTTAGATTTTGTCAATTTTATCTCATGTATTCAAGAAAGGGTTTTTGATATAGAATTTAATCAAACTGATACTTAGATTTTGTCAATTTTATCCTATATACCCGACAAATGATGTTGATAACACATTTAGAGGATGTTGATAAAGCATTTATTCACTCTGATACTTAGATTTTGTCAATTTTATCCTATGTATCCGAGAAAGGGGTGTTGATATAGAATTTAATCACTCTGATACTTAGATTTTATCCAAGATATCCAACAAAGGATGCTGATAAAGCATTTATTCACTCTGATACTTAGATTTTGTCAATTATATTTGATGTATCTGACAATAGATGTTGATATAAAAAATTAATTCACTCTGACGCTTAGATTTTTTTGAATTTTATCCCAAGTATTCGAGAAAGGGTTGTTGTATAGAATTTAATCAATCCGATACTTAGATTTTGTCAATTTTATCCCATGTATTCGAGAAAGGGTTGTTGATATAGAATTTAATCAAACAGATACTTAGATTTTGTTGATTTTATCCGATTTACCCGACAAATGATCTTGATAATGCATTTAGAGGATGTTGATAAAGCATTTATTCACTCTGATACTTAGATTTTATCAATTTTATCCCATGTATCCGAGAAAGAGATGTTGATATAGAATTTAATCACTCTGATACTTAGATTTTATCCGAGATATCCAACAAAGGATGTTGATAAAGCATTTAATCACTCTGATACTTAGATTTTGTCAATTTTATCCGTCATATCCGACAAATGATGTTGATAAAGCATTTATTCAATCTGATACTTAGATTTTGTCAATTTTATTCAGCATATCCGACAAAGGATGCACATTTTGAATCCGTTCCATAAAATAGTTCACCATATTCTCTCTTGATATTGTAGTTAGTGTCTTCTCTTAGTTCGCAATCACTAGAATAATCATTCCATTTTAAGGCATACATAATTTTTACTGGTGTGTCATCGATGTCATTTTAAGATACGCAAAAAAAACAGTTGAGTAATTTCGAAGTCCGAAAAAATTTTAGTCCAATAAAAAAAAGTTAAAAAAAAGTGTCAGAAACAAATTAAAAAAAACTGTCAGAAAAAAAAGTTGAAAAAAACTGTCAGACAAAAAAAAAGTTACAAAAAAACTCAGAAAAAAAAAGTTAGGGAGGGGGGGGGTTGGAGGGAGGGGGAGGGGGATTGGGAGGATAGTTGGGTGGGGTGGAGGGGGAGGGGGAGTTAGGGGCAGGAGTTGGGGGGCAAAAAGCTGGAGGGGGGCAAAAAGTTGTAGGTGGGGGAGGGGGTCCTTGGGGTTGGGGACCTAACAACACTTTTCAAATGGTAGTTGTGTATTATACCGAACACAGTTGAGAATCGCCCAAATAAAAAAAGTATGTATCTCTGAATAGGAGTTAGCATTCCCTCAGATCGTTCACCATTTTCATTTCTGTCAACGCCTATAATCATACCATAATGAAGAATCATGTTCAACATTAGATATGTCAACGGCCATGGCTCTATCAGAAAACATGATAATTAACTCCAAAACTATGGTTTCGTGAACAGCACGAATTTTCATGGTAGGTTGAATCCGGTCATTGTACTGTCTGCTTGTATGGCGGGAATACTGTGCGCTACTTATCATTATAGCTATATGGGGTACATGTCTTGTACCTATCGTTATAGCTACATGAGGTACCTGTCTTGTACCTATCGTTATAGCTACATTGGGTACCTGTCTTGTACCTATCGTTATAGCTATACTACTCGAGTCCAGTACATGAAAAACCCAATACAGTACAAGAAGGCCGAAAGGAAATTTTCCCTTGGGAACCAGACAAGTGGTGAGCATAAATCATTGCACAAGGTCATTAGGTTTTTTATTTATGCAAAAGAAATAGGATTTTCATGGGAAATAGAAAAGGCATTGGCCAAATGTCGTATTTTATTGTTTTTTATTTTGATGCACCGAGAACTAGATGAATCTGGTGCAGATATTTTTTGCTGTTTGTCAGTGTTCTTGAAAACGGGGAATTTCCAAAGAGTATGGATAACTTATAAAAGTGGGAACTGCCACTGGTATCGGAAAAAAAATTCATTCGGCAACACTTTTTCCTGCTTTGTAATCGTTTCTCTGTCAGGAACTGAGATCAGTAGTACGACAGTAATTTTACAAACTACACAAATTTAATTTATTATCATTTTTATTGCACTGAAATAAAAGTCACGTTTCAACAAACGCTAGATGGTACTGAGGGTCTTTTGGCTGACACTAGCCCCAGTTCCCTCTCTTACATGATGACAAACTTGATCTATTCATGAGATTCCTAACCTGCATATTGTCAATAACTGTATAATCTTACTAATTAATTTACTATTTCTAGCCACTCTCAGGTCAACCACAATGGTGTCAAATTTGACCTTACCTAAAAATAAAACCCTGCAATAAAAGCACTATTTGCATATTACCATTATTACTTCTCTTCCTACTCCTATGAATACTAATTTTACTTAGGCAAAGGTTATTTAGATGACACTTTCAGGAAAATTATAAGTGAATATTAAATAAAAAAAAAACACTATGTGCATTCAGGTAGTGGTATTTGGCACTTTTAGGAAAATTATTAGTGAATATTGAATGAAATAAAACACACTATTTGTATTCAGGTAGTGAAAAGGATATGTGAGCAATGTATTAGGAACAGTTTGGAGTATTAAGCTGAAACTTTCATGGTGTGGTAAAAGGAATGTTGAATTTAGGAAAAGGCACTGTATACTCACTGCTACCACTACTTCTGCTGCTAATTTTACTGCAACTACTGCTACTCAAGCTAAGGTTATGAAGATCAAATTTGCAGGGAATGTTAAGGATGATGATAAACTATATCCAAACACACTCTTTGCGTGGAAGTCGTCAAAAGGTGTATCAACAATATCCCAGAAATAGCTTAGGGAATTAAGTTTACCCTTACATATTATGCTTAGGAGGATCTTGAACTAACCAAAAGACCTTATATGCATACTTTACTACTATTACTACAGCTGGTGCCGCTACTATTACTACTAGAGCTGCTTCAACTATGACTACTATTACTACTGCTAGTAAAAGTATTTCTGAAGCTAAGGGTGTTACTGTGAAACTTTCAGGGAATTTTGGGGAGGATGTAGAACTGAATCAACATACAGTATTTCGATGCAGGCTATTTAACGAGCGTGACATCTATATCTCAGGAATAGCCTAAAGCATTAATTTGAAAATTTTAGTGCATGTTGAGGGGAACATGAACCAACCCTAAGGTACTATATACATGCTACTGCTACTTTTAGTATTAATACTGATGCTTAAGGTATTAAGGACGAATTTTCGTAAAATGTACAGGGGTATTTCCAATTAAATTGAAACGTGCTATGTGTATGCCAAGTGGCAAAACGCTATATTAGTAGCATATGAAGAACGGCTTAGGGTTAAGTTGACACTTTCAGGGCATGTTTATGTGTAGGTTGAACTAACAAAATGAACTATATTCATACCACTTTTACAAGTAGTAGTAGTAGCAT
Organism: Artemia sp. Qi Xiang Cuo; assembly: GCF_049724085.1. NCBI lineage: Eukaryota > Metazoa > Arthropoda > Branchiopoda > Anostraca > Artemiidae > Artemia > Artemia sp. Qi Xiang Cuo. Next base: position 70,584,040 of record NC_142804.1, read on the forward strand.
TACTACTGCTATTAACACTACTATTACTAAGGCTAACAGTATTAATATGGAATTTTAAGAGATTACTGTTGGGGACATTATGTTAAATCAAAACACAATAGGTACATACAGGCTTTAGAAAGGGTTTATCAGAAGCATCTCAGAAACAGATGGATATTAAATTGACGCTATCAGGGCATGAGGAGGGAATGTTGAACAAGAGTAAAAAGGCGCAATATTAATACTATTACTAATATTGAAATCACTAATTATTCCTCCAAAATTCCTGCTATTACTTTTTCTACTATGACTACGGCTGTTGCTAATACAAATGATATTCGTAAAAATTTCAGGAAATGCTGGGGGGATGTTGAACTGAATCAAAACTCATTTATGGGTTATTAAAAGGATGTTTTAGTAATATGCCAGCATCGCCTTAAGGTATTAAGCTGAAACTTTATCGGGCTATCAGTATTACCACAGCTTTTGCAAGCAATGTTTACAACTATTACTGCTAGTACTGAACTAAATCGAAATAATTTAAGTGCATACAGGTTGTCAAGATATCCAGGGGTATATTTTAGGACTAGGATAGGTTATAAAGTAGAAACTTTAAGGGGAAGATTATGTTTCTTCAAAGATAAATCAAAAGGTTCTATGTGCATATGGGTTTTCAGTGAAATGTCTTAGCAATAATTCGAGAACGATAGAGGGTATTAAGTTTGGACTTTCAGTGTTAGTCATACATGTATATATTTGACACAGGCCCATTGGGAGACAAGCTAAAAAACTGGGCAAAGACAAAGATAAAATAACAGATTACACTACGTTACATAGATAAAGACGACGGCAAAGATACAATAACACAACAGGAATATGAAAATAGCAGCTAATCTATAATTCATAAAGAGATTTCGAAATTTCAGTATTATTAAATATAAATTAATACTTGAAGATAGCCGAGAGGTCAACATTCAACTAGAGCTACAAACTTCCATGGAGAGTGGGGAACCGCAAAAACTGCCCATGCACCTTGGTGCTTACATAGTGCGAGATGAAAAACACTTGCAGAAATTACAGGGGCCCTGAAGATGATTGAGTCTGACTATTCTGTAAAATCCGCGGACGGAAAAGCATATGAATATGGAAATAAATTTCCAAGATACAATGGTCAAAAGTTTTTCCTTCGGGCAAACTAAGTTTGCTTTTTTTTAACCAAAGCTCTTGGATCCTATTTTCGGAAGATGACCCTTGATGAAGGCAGTAGAGAGTAGTTGCTGAAAGCTTTAACTTTTCTGCACCCCAATGAATTTTTGAATCTAGTTTCTGCTCACAGTTTATTATATGTTGCCAAAAAGTTACCCATCACAACGCAAAAAGACAAGTTAGTTGACGAGTTTAAGCTAGTCCAGTTATCTGGACTTCCATTGGAGCCAGGAAGGACTGACGACAAGTGGAATAACGTGATCCAGGGAGTTAAATATCCAAACTTGTCTGAAATCGTAAAAAATGCTTTGACGATTTCTCACGGGTCTTCCAAGATTGCGCAGGGTTTCTCACTTTCCGGGCCAGTTCTTAGTGAAGAAAACTTTGATGAATGAACAAACTTTGAATGCAAAACTGTTTGTGACATATAGGTGGGGCAGATTTGGAAAACGTTTGAGAAATATTGCTGTCTCTGAAGACTTGATAAAAACTAACCAAATCCGCTAGAAAGGGCTATGATTTGTACCTACAGCAGGAAACAGTCTTGACAGGAAAACTGAGAAAGACCCGCAGGATTTAGAGGCAAGAGAACGGCTGAAAAAGCAGCAGCTTGCTAAATCCTCTTTGAAAAGACAGACAATAGACTCTAAAAGAAAAAAAGAAGCTTTTGGTACCAAGTATAAGGAAGTCTAAATTTTATGTAATTTGGTAGCTCAATTTCAGTAAAACTTGGTATATCCTTTCGCTAATAGATCAGAAATAAAGTACAATTTCAAATTAGCTTGCATTTGAAAATAACTTCGCTTTGCGTAACTAGTCATATATATTGTAGTGACGTTTCTTTGTTCAAGTATGGAACAACTTTTGAACCCGTGATAAATATTTGAAGACCTAATTTAGACCAGGTTTGGTATAAAACAAAGAGGAACGCAAGGCCTTGAAATACTGGAAAAAAAATACTTTTAATAAAAACTTTTTGATTGGCCAAAAGAGTAGGGGAAGGTCACTAAACGGATCAAGTAGCAGAATGAATAAAACGTACGGATGAGAGAAAAAAGGGGATATCTTGTGAGGAGAGGAGACTAGAAAGGAACTTTTGGTAAGTAACCTTTTTAAATATTTATGGCAAGTATCTACCTTGTGTCAATTTCTTTAAATGTAAAGTTAAAGTAATGATATTAAACCTTTTTGTTATATTAGAGTATACTGAGAAAATCCCATTTCCGTATTGAATTAAGTTATCAATTGAATCCGAAATTTCCCTTTGAGAATAATACTGAGATAAGAAATAAACTTCTGAAAGATTTCTGACACCTGGACTAGACCGAGCCATATACTAAATTAATTTAATACTTACATTGGAGACATTTCAACTGATACTGGAGTTAGAGCAGAAATTCCCATTAGAAGATTGTCAATTGACTTATTAGGGGTTCAATAAATAAAGGTTACGTAATTTAACTAAAACATATCAGCAGCAGAGAAATAAGCGCGTAAATAGCTTAGGAGTCTAGAAATTTTATTATATTTGGTGATTTGGGTTTATAATTTGGTTAGAATATATTAATTAACCAAGGCTTGGGCACTCTAGACAAACTAAAGCATTTTTAAGGATAAAAACAGAAATAAAATTAGTTTTATCCCAGAAACTGAAACTTGTGAATAACTTAAGGTTTAGGTAAAAGAAATACCAAGAAAACTAGATTAAAAGAGCTTTGCGCCTCCCCCTTCCAGCTTAGTGACCCTTGGAACTTGCCTGGCATTTATTAAAATCTGATCTATAAGAAGATTGGAACTATAGGACAATAAAAATATTCCTTCCTTGTGCATTTTCTGACGTTTATATGAAGGGGGACTCTATTCCTCTTTTTCAGCCACTCTTTCTTTTCTTAAACCCGTGCAAATAATTATATAAAAGCGACCTTGATGTTTTACAAATAGGACAGGGAGGAAAGGGGAATTAAGTTGTCAGATTAGATATTTCAATCTATTTCCGTCCAGATAGATTCAATTTTCTCTGATAAAGTTTGAGTTTATCAAAGTTCCAAAGAAGATTAACCTCTTTTTCAAGATGTAAACATAAGAACTTGGTTTAGTTTAAACAAATAATTTGAGATCTAATAACAGGGCTCTTCCTAGTTTCCGAGAAACAATGATTTGAAGCAAAGAATTTTAATTACCTTGGTACCCAAGTCTTGTCTAATTATTTAAGAGTAACACTTGCAATTAGAAGTATTGATATCCTAGAAAGAAATTACTCCCTTTTTTCGGTAAACAACGAGGAGTAAACAACAGCAGACCTAGAAGAGGTAGGTGTCAGATGAATTAAGAATAATTAGAAATAGAACATTTTTCTTTTTATTCTGTTTTATAATAAATGTCAGTTGTCACTGGATTCTGAGTACCGATCTTACTAACATCTCAGTTATAACACGCTACCAAATTTTAGCCCTGATAAGTAGGGACAATCTTACAACTGGTGTCAGCGGTACTCAAGTTCAGTGAAACTTGCGTTTAAGGGGGGGGGGGAGGATTAATAAAAATTACAAATTTTTGTAAAATTTAGTCCACTGTTCCTCCCAAGAAGGTGTGTGTTCAGTTTAACGACAATTATCGTCAAGCCTTGCAACGACAGAAAAGTTTGAAAAAGTGTTCATTTAAGCAACAAATTTAAATAACTTGACTTGAAAGGAATTATAGACAGTTTTACCTTCCTAGAACTCTTTCTTTCTTCTCTATTTCTTTCTCTTTGTTACATATTCCAGAGTCCGTATCGTCTGTAGCTTGCTTAAATCCTTTTTAATACTAGTGGCAAAGGTTAATCATCTTCATAAAGTGTTATCATACTATTAGCCTTGAGGGTTAATTTAAATCAAGATATTGAGCTAATTCTTACGCAATTTATCAACTAACTCATTTTAATAGTTTAAAACAATTTAAAGGTTCAAATACGTTTCCCACATTAAGAGTTTATAAAGATAGAACCATCATGAGTTCGTATGAAAACAAAATCAAAGAGTTAGAAATAACTCTACACTAAAAGCAACACAGTCTACACTACAAGAAGCATAGTCTAAAATAAACACTCTAGAAGGGCAATATAGTGATGCTAACGTCACAACTAGGCTTCAAAATCTATTTTTAGAACAGGCCCCTTCCATCTCGTTACTAACATATCCAAATAAAATCGATTTGTGGATTACGAATCTTTAACAAATACAAAGGAGTTTAGAAAAAAATGATATTGCTATGATTAATCAAGCTATTTGCTATACACGGGGAGAAATCCAAAGATTTGCAACGAGCTTAGACATTTCTAAAATCAGGTTTCTAAAATAGACCATTTAGAAAGACTTCTAAAAGAAGCCTTTTTACATGAAAAACCAACCGCACAAAACTGCAAGAACCATTATCCGAGAAACAAAGGCCATCTGAGTTGGTACACCAATTCTACTCCCGGATTAATAGAAAGGCACTAGAGTATTCAAAAAATTCTCCTGGTATAAGGGCAGATGATATAATTATTCGTATTTTTAAAAGTGGTATAGTCCCTTCAATTGGAAGGAAAGTTCATGAAAAAACTAAAGCAACAGACGACAATGATGAATTATTAGCGCTGGCAAAGAGATTAGAATCCATTGATTTAATGTATAGGGACTCCTCAGACATATCTTTGGGAGCAACGGTGGTTGACTCAGGAGACAAGACTTCCTCTGGAGAACACAGAGATAACTCTAGAGTAGAATTTAAAAACCAAGGAAATTATAATCACAGCCCAAAGAAATGTTTGAACTGTGGAAAGTTCAGCTATTTTAAAATAGATATGTCAAGACCAACTAGGGGCAATTATTCCAAGAATAAATTTAGTGAAAGAAAAAACGCTCGCATAAAATTCTGGACTTGCGGGGTTCCACATAGACAATCAGATTGTGAAAACCTCCAACGTGTGTCTGCTGTGGTGAAACAGGACACAAAGCGAAATATTGTTTAGCTCCAGCACCTATAAATCAACCCCAAGAAAATTTTTAGGGCAATTTTGCCGAAAGTACTGCGGACTTTGACCAATGGTTAGGGAACCAATGGAAGCCACAGGCCCAGATTCCGTAGTTTGAAGATATAGGTTAACTGTTAGGAGTAGACCCAGTGTAACTAAGAGTCACGGACATGTCATGTACATCAGAGGGAGGCTGAGAGGACACCTCTTAAGGATGCAAAAATAGGTTGCGTCCAGCTCTTAAGGATGCGAAAACGGGTTGCGTCCACCTCTTACGGAAGCAAAAAAGGTTTGCATTCATAGGGATACGAAAAAGGGTTGTATCCCAGCGCGCAAAGGTTGCATATGCATACACTCACAGAGTATTCATGATCATGAACCTGGATTGGAGTCTCCCAGGCTAAAAATTGAGACAAAGAAAGCTAGCAAATTACTGAAATGGCTTCTAAAGTAAGCAGGATAGCGAAATATTTCAAAGATTTGACATTTTGGTTAGAGCTCAGAACCAGGAATTTAGAATTTAGGAAAGAAAGGAAATCCTATTTTCTTATGAAAAGGCTAGGAGATCTCAATTTGGTTCCCGTGAATGGCTTATTATATACACTGGATGATCCTAATAAGAAAAAAATACGTCAATTTAAGATCCTTTTGTATAAAAAACTACTAGTTAGAGATAAAGCTGGCGTTAATTATGCCACTCTTAGAGATAATATTTTCCCTTATTACCTCTTTCACATTCGGTCAAGTGATACCACAAGAAAATTGCGACTTAGCGCGAATGGTGAACAATGCATATTGGTAAAAATATAGTAGTAGCACAATCTAAGGAAAATTGATGAGTGTAAACGCATTGTCCGTAAGACTTAGAATATTGTTGAAATTAAAACACAATACCCATAAGAGAATATCCGTAAAATACAGGATAAGAATTATAGGAATCATGTAAAAGACTCCTTGTAATGTAGCCACACACTAACTTAAACTAGCAACAATATATGATTTTTCAGTCTCAAACAAAAGGAGATGAGTTCAGAATGTTTGAAAGGCTCAAAATTTCATAACTCGTATTTTTTTTAAATAGAGAACGGGTACAGATTTTTTTTTCTTTAATCGTAGAATGTATTTCCCTTTGGTTTTTCAAGTCTTCCATTGTTACTGGACCTTTTGACACCTTTAAAACCCTTTCAAGCATCCACTTATAATTTGGAAAAAAAGTCTCTAATATCCTAACCAAAGTACAGTCATAACTGTCAATAAAGGATAAGAGTTATGACTGAGCCTTCATTTTACTTGTTGACACCACGCTTGAATTATAGAACCAGAAAGCAAACCTAAAACTCCTGACGCATAGTTTTAAAAAAAGAAAAAAAAGCTTGTATAAATACCAATTTGTCATTTAGTATTTTTCTCACTCTACTAGTCCTTTATAACATTGCCTAATTCAGCATAAAGGACTAAAAAAACTAAGATTCCGTCTCTTCTAGTTTAAAAAAAATATATATATTTACCCAAAACCTTCACTTTGAATGGTCAATCCCTAAAAATTGCGAATAAAGCTTGAAAAGGCCCAAATAAAAAAAAAAATAAAATTCGGCTATTTGTAAAGGGCAATTAATATATCTTCCTTTTATTAAAGATAAGCTCAACTTTAAACTTAAAGTAATCAAAGAGTCGATTTATCTGTGCTTAGCAACACAAGAACAGGGGTTTGATTTTGGATGCCACGAAACGACAAAAAAAAACAAAAAAAACGTAGATTAAAAATATCTCCATAAACTCATAAGGATTCTGGCTGAGAGCTTCGCATAAGTTCTACTAAATTAGGAAGACGAAATTGAACATTTACCTTTTATTTACTTTTAGAATAGGTTTAGTTCAACAATTGGGCTGGATGAAGTGAGCCGGATACAGGTTTCCTTCCAAGAAGAAAAAGAGAAAGATGTAACAACATATTGGACATCGAATTATAGTATTTTTACACTGTTTATATATATAATAGGATTTCTTACAGTAGGACTGATATACAGAAGAAAATAAGAAATTTATGTACAGGTTATCGAGACCAAAAGTCTTAGGGGTTCCATTTAGAAGTAGTATAAGGAGAAATTGAGTTACAATGGATATTAGTAAATTTGTGTTTCTTTTTGTTTATTCCTTTAAAAACAAAAATTACACTAAGATTTTAAGTGGGGGAGATTGTAAGGAGACCTAAATTTTGTGTAATTTGGTAACTCAGTTTCAGTAAAACTTGGTATACCCTTTTGCCAATAGATTAGAAATAAAGCTAAAATTTCAAATTAGCTTGAATTTAAAAATAACTTCGCTTAGCGTAACTAGTCATAAATCTTGTAGCCGTGTTTCTTTGTTCAAGCATCGAACAGCTTTTGTACCCGTGATAAATATTTGAAGACTTAATTTAGACCAGTTTTGGTATAAAACAAAGAGGAACGCAAGGCCTTGAAGTACTGGAAAAAATTACTTTTTATCAAAAAGTTGTTGATTGGTGAAGAGAGCAGGGGAAGATCGCTAAACAGATCAAGTAGCAAAATGAATGAAACGTACGGATGAGAGAATATAGGGGCTATCTTGGGAGGAGAGGAGACTAGAAAGGAATTTTTGGTAAGTAGCCTTTTTAACTAATTATGGCAAGTATCTGTCTTGTCTCAATTTCTTTAAATGTGAAGTTAAAGTAATAATATTAAAGATTTTTGTCAATTTAGACTATAGCAAAAAAATCCCATTTCCATGTTGAATTAAGTTATCAATTTAATCATAAACTTCCCTTTGAGAATAATACTGAGATAAGAAATAAGCTTCTGAAAGATTTGTATCACCTGGACTAGACCAAGCCATATACTAAACTGGAGACATCTAAACTGATACTGGAGTCAGAGCAGAAATTCCCATTAGAGGATTGTCAATAGACTTATAAGGGGTTCATTATTTAAAGGATGTGTGATCTAACTAAAACAGATTAGCAGCAGAGAAATACGCCCGCAAATACATTAGGACTCATTTTTAAGGATTAAAATAGAAATAAAATTAGTTTCGTCCCAGAAACTGAAACTTGTGAATAACCTAAGGTTTACGTAAAAGATAAACCCCTTAACCAACAAAAATAGATTAAAAGAGCTTTGTGTCTCTGTGGACTTCCATTGGAGCCAGGAAGGATTGACGACAAGTGGAATAACGTGATCCAGAGAGTTAAATATCCAAACTTTTCTGAAGTCGTAAAAAATGCTTCGACAATTTCTCACGGGTCTTCCAAGATTGAGCAGGATTTCTCACTTTCTGGGCGAGTTCTTAGTGAAGAAAGCTTTGATGAATGAACAAACTTTGAATACAAAACTGTTTGTGATACATAGGTGGGGCACATTTGGAAAACATGTGCAAAATGTTGCTGTCTCTGAAGACTTGATAAAAACTAACAAAATCCACTAGAAGGCGCTATGATTTGTACCTACAGCAGGAAACAGCCTTGAAAGAAAAAACTGAGAAAGAACAGCAGGATTTAGAGGCAAGAGAACTGCTGAAAGAGCAGCAGCTTGCTAAATCCTCTTTGAAAAGACAGACAATAGAGACCCTAAAAGAAAAACAGAAGCGTTTGGTGTAAAACAGAACTGTAAGGAGGCCTAAATTTTGTGTAATTTGGTAGCTCAATTTCAGTAAAACTTGGTATACCCTTTCGCTAATAGATCAGAAATAAAGCGACAATTTCAAATTAGCTTGAATTTGAAAATAACTTTGCTTCGTGTAACTAGTCAAAAATCTTGAAGTGACGTTTCTTTTTTCAAGTATCGAACGACTTTCGAGCCCGTGATAAATATTTGAAGACCAATTTATACCAGTTTTGGTATAAAACAAAGAGGAACGCAAGGCCTTGAAGTACTGGGAAAAACTACTTTTAACAAAAATTGGTTGATTGACCAAAAGGGTAGGGGAAGGTCGCTAAACGGATCAAGTTGCAAAATGAATAAAACGTACGGATGAGAGAAAAAAGGGGATATCTTGTGAGGAGAGGAGACTAGAAAGGAACTTTTGGTAAGTAACCTTTTTAACTAATTATGGCAAGTATCTGCCTTGTCTCAATTTCTTTAAATGTAGAGTTTAAGTAATTATATTAAACCTTTTTGTCATATTAGCCTATACCGAGATAATTCCACTTCCGTATTGAATTAAATTATCAATTGAATCATAAATTTCCCTTTGAGAATAATACTGAGATAAGAAATAAACTTCTGAAAGATTTCGGTCACCTGGACTAGAAAGCCATATACTAAATTAATTTAATACTTACATTGGAGACATTTAAACTGATACTGGAGTCAGAAAAGAAAATTCCATTAGAGAATTGTCAATAGACTTATAAGGGGTTCATTAATTAAAGAATGCGTAACTTAGCTAAAACGGGTTAGCAGCAGAGAAATACGCGCGCAAATAGCTTAGGACTCTAGAAATTTTATCATATTTGGTGATTTGGGTTTATAATTCGGTTAGAGTTTAATTAATTAACCAAGGCTTGGGCACCCTAGACAAAGTACAGCATTTTTAAGGATAAAAACAGAAATAAAATTAGTTTCGTCCCAGAAACTGAAACTTGTGAATAACCTAAGGTTTAGGTAAAAGAAATACCAAGAAAAATAGATTAAAGAGCTTTTTGCCTCCTCCTTCCAGCTTAGTGACCCTTGGAACTTACCTGGCATTTATTAAAATCTTATATATAAGAAGATTGGAACTATAGGACAATAACAATATTCCTTCATTGTGTATTCTCTGACGTTTATACGAAGGGGGACTCTATTCCTCTATTTTTAGCCACTCAAGCATTTCTTAAGCCCGTGCCAATAATTATACAAAGGCGACCTTGATGTTTTACAAATAGGACAGGGAAGAAAGGGGAATTGAATTGTCAGATTAGGAAGTTCAATATCTTTCCGTCCAGATAGATTCAATTTTCTCTGATAAAGTTTGCGTTTATCAAAGTACCAAAGAATATTAACCTTTTTTTCAAGATATAAACATAAGAACTTGGTTTAGTTTAAAGAAATAATTTGAGATCTAACAACAGGGTTATTCCTAGTTTCCGAGAAACAATAACTTAAAGCAAAGAATTTTAATTACCTTGGTACCCAAGTCTTGTCTAGTTATTTAAGAGTAACACTTGCAATTGGAAGTATTGATAGCCTAGAAATTACTCCCTTTATTTCGGGAAACAACGAGGAGTAAACAACAGCCGACCTAGAAGAGGTGTCAGATGAATTAAGAATAATTAGAAATAGAATATTTTTCTTTTTATTCTATTTTATAATAAATACCAGTTGCCACTGGATTCTGAGTACCAATCTTACCAACACCTCAGTTATAACACGCTACCAAATTTTAGCCCTGATAAGTAGGGACAATCTTACACAAGGAACAGCCTGCAGACTAGTTACTGAAAGAAGCTCAAAACCGGCTAAAAAAAGGAATTGAACAGAAGAACATACCCTTATCTCTTTCATCATATTCCTGCATCTAATTTTTTTATTCAAAAGTAAAGTGTTCAGAAAAAGAAGAAGAAAAAAGCTCGTCCCATGACATGATGATTCTCAGGTGGTCGGATTCTTAATTATCACTTGGCCTCTGTTCATGGAGAGATGTCTGCAAATGATTATTCACATTTTTTCTCTTAGTCAAGGGTCATTTGCTGCTGTGGCAATGCTTTTTTATTCAAGAGTCTTCTGAAAACTGAGTTTTACGGTCCATATTATGTCACAGATTTGTCCCTAGAGAGGTCCCTTTTTCGACTAAAAAGAGGTCCCTAAGTCCCTATTTTTCACCACTTGAACCTGTGGCAGCCTTGTAAAAAGAGGATTAGGGAAATGAAGTTTAAAGAATAAATGGCCAGGATTAAGAAAAAATGTGATTATTTTAGCGGAGTGCAAATTATAATTTGTTTGAAGTGCCCATTAATTTAGGTTTTTTTCCATAGTTTTGCTATTATTTGCCAGCAGGGGTTGGAATTGGGGATTTGGAATATCTTTCTTTCCGTTCATCGTCTCTACATAATATTTTGACTACTCGGCTAATGTCAAACTGCTTTATGTATAAAGGTCCTAATTATAGCCAGCCAGTTGAATATTGAAGCATAGTTTGAGTATACACAAAAATCTAAAATAGAAAACTGGTTGGCTACTGAACTGAGTCCTGAACTGCTTGGCTACTGCCCCCAGGCCCTGGAAGTTGTGTCGACCCAGATTTTTTGTATATGATCTTTGAACTGTTTTTAACAAAATGGCTATCTTCAAATTTGTTTCGGTTGTATTGGGGGAAAAGGGCTTTGGGGTTAGTTGCCCTCCAATCCTTTTTGACTCTGAAAAAGAGCAATAGAACTCCCAATTTCTAATCGAATGAGCCCCCACTGAAGTTTATACAATCACCCCTTCTATATGAAATGCCCCTGGAAAAAAATATAATAGTTTGAAGCTTTATGGTATTTTACTGTAGACAATGCTATAGCGTTGCCTCTGATTTAGACCCTGTTATATATGGTTTTTAAACAGATTGTCAATCTTTGTTAAATTAGATCAAAAACAAACTATTTTTTCAAATGGAAGTAAGAAGCAACTTTAAAACTTAGATCAAAGGGAAAATAATCTCTATATGTTTGGGGATGCCCTATCCTTAATCCCTTGCTCTTCATGCTAAAGTTTTTCATATTTAAAAATGTTTCTTATTTCAACCAATAGATCTTGTGTTTCAGGAGTGGCTTTTAAAGAGTTGGGGAAAAAGTCATACTTCTTGCATAAAGAACAAAATATTAAGGAGGGGGTAGCCTCCCTAGTACTTTTAGTAAAAGTTTTCTGTTGGCGGGATTTTCCATGAGAATAATTTTCCTTGGGGAGGGAAGTTTTCAGGGGGTGACTTCTTAAGGGAGAATTTTACACTGGGGGACTGGCCGACTCAATTGTACACATGAATATAATCCGGGATAAATTGTCACTATGATTGAAATGTCTAGAGAATAAACCCATGGGGAAGAGTGATTTTTCCGTGGAGGTGTAGCCAGATTTTCTGGCAATATTTCAAAAGTGATCAGAAATTAAATATTTAAAAATCAAGCTATTTAAACCGAAAGTAAGGAGCAGCATTAAAACTTAAAACGAACAGAAATTATTAAGTAAATGAGGAGGTTGCTCCTCCCCAAAGCCTCGCTCTTTACGCTAAAGTTTGAATTCTTTCCTAATTCTTTATGAACGACTCTTGAAAAACTATGTCGTTTAATTAGAACAATAAGAAACTTTTTAAAAATTACTAAGAAAAACTTTAACGTAAAGAGAATAACTTCTGTTCGTTTTAAGTTATAATGCTGCTCCTTACTTTCAGTTTAGAAAATTATTTTTTTATTTAATTAATCAAAACAACTTTTGCACAAAATAAGTTTTTCAAAAAAAGGTAAAGAACTCCATTAAACCAAAAATGAAAAAAAATAGAATCAAATAATCTACCAAGCATAAAACTAGCACAGATCGGTATCAATAAATAAATGAACCGCCCCTCAAAATAATAACAAAAATTAAAATAAGTCAATCTCAAAGCGAGCAGAAATTAATCTGAGTTGGTTTCTAAACCCTATGCTTTCTAAAAGCTAGAATATAATTTGTACTTTACTAAAAATATTCAAATGATTTTAAAAAATATGCATTGTCAGTTTAATACACAAATGCTGATTTTTATTCCTTTAAATCTTAACTAACTTTTTATTTTTAAAGTTATAAAAGTGAAAACATTTAAAAGAATTTTTTTCAGTAAAGAACCAATTATATTTATTTGTCATATATATATATATATATATATATATATATATATATATATATATATATATATATATATATATATATATATATATATATATATATATATATATATATATATATATATATATATATATATATATATATATATATATATATATATATATATATATATATATATATATATATATATAATATATATATATATATATATATATATATATATATATATATATATATATATATATATATATATATATATATATATATATATATATATATATATATGTATATATATTTGATTCCGTGGTCTCCCATTGCCTTTCCTGTGCTCCTTAAAACAAAGTCCATCAAAATAATCCATATAAAGGGGGATAGAACACAACCCTGCTTAACTCCTGATTTAATACAAAACCAGCTGCTAACCTCATTTTCTAACTTAACCGCAGCAGTGTTATTCTTGTACATAGCACTAATCACTTTAATGTGTTTGTCTGGTATACCATACAAGGATAAAACCTTTACTAAAGCTCCTCTTTCAACAGAATTGAACGCTTGCTCATAATCTATAAAAGTGAGGACCAAAGGTGTTTGAAAACTCAGGCACTTCTCAATTATTAACCTAAGAGTGAAAATTTGGTCAACACATCCTCTACCTTTTCTAAAACCGCACTGCTCTTCTCTTAAAACTTTGTCTACGGCATCTCTCAGTCTAAAAAGTATCATATTACTAAGCAATTTGCTACCTACAGAGACCAGACTAATGCCTCGATAATTACCACACTCACTTTTATCACCTTTCTTATAAAGTGGCTTAATTAAGGTTTTCCTAAAATCTTTAGGTACTTCCCCTTTTTCAAAAATCATAGTCATAATCTCCAATAACTTATTTCTAACCTCAGAGCCACCATATTTAAGAAACTCATTTACTACCCTATCAGCAGCTGGAGCCTTATTATTCTTTAATCCTTTTAGTACTGTTTCTAATTCCTCCTCACAAAACAAATCTTCCTTCACATCCAAGGTATCACAAACTTTTTCATTTTCCTCAATATTTTTTCCTGCAACTCTATCTCGGTTAAGCAAATTCTCAAAATGTTCGGCCCATCTCGCTTTAGCTTTTGTCTTATCGCTAATTGCCACCCCATTCCTATCTTTAACTGGGACAAGTCCGGATTTACTACCACCTCTCAATTTGCTAACTTGCCAGTACAATATTTTACTATTATGCCGTCTAGCTGCATCTTCTAAATCCCCGACAATTTTATCCATGGCCTCCACTTCATACCTCCTTAGTTCATATTTCAATGCTTTCTCTACTTTCTTTACATTTCTTTTGTTTTCATGTGATCTATCACTCAGATAATTCTTGTACAAGTCCTTTCTCCTTTCTATTAAACTTAAAGCTTTTTCACTAATATTCTTAGCTGCAGGTCTAGCATTCTTCCCTAATACACCTTCAGCAACTTCACAAATTATTTTTCTAAAATTATTCCAACCATCTTCCACATTATCAAATTTTAAACTCTCAAGATTAGTATTCAACTGTTCCTGGAAAGTTTCTCTCAAATTCTCATTCTGGAGTCTACTAACATCATAACGTCCCGGGATGTACTTACCCTTCCGATTATTCGGCTTTAAATTAAACCTTGACACTACTAGATGGTGATCTTTACTTTTAACATCAATAACAGCACTCCTATATACCCTAGTATCTTGTATTGATCCTGCCAGTCTTCGATTTACTATAACATAATCAATAAGGTTTGCTGTCTTACCATCACGTGAATACCATGTTTAGTTAAAAAGTAAAAAGTAAAAACTTAGTAAAAAATTTACACTTAGTTAGCAGCAATATTTATAATATATAGGCCTATATATATATATAAATATATATATATATATATATATATATATATATATATATATATATATATATATATATATATATATATATATATATATATATATATATATATATATATATATATATATATATATATATATATATATATATATATATATATATATATATATATATATATATATATATATATATATATATATATATATATATATATTTATAAACGACTGCAGATTCTATATATAAACGACTGCAGACGACTGCAGATATAAATATTAAACGACTGCAGATTCTTCAATATAAGGCGCTTCGAGTACTGGGTGAGTTTGTTCAGTATGAGCACACGCGTGAATGTTTTATGAGTTTTAGAATCTTAAATGTTCATTGATGTGAAAAAGTTGTGTACACCTGTATAGTTTCATTAATTGGAGTTACTGAGTCGCATTTAAAACAACCGGATTTATGTCGAAAGATTTTTGTGAAATGCTAGATTTTTAGCTAATCATAGGCTACTTAGCTGGCTGGGGAGCTGCCTTAATCATGAAGGAGGTGCTCTCAGGGTGAGGCTTTTCCGTTGTGCTTCAGATGAGGAGTATACAGATGTTTTCAGGGGGGATTTGAGGGAGGGGTTATGTGGGATGATCTTTTCATGGGGAAAGGGAATTTTCCATGAAGGGGGCTTCAGATTTCCCAGCATTATTTAAAAGATGAGCAGAAATTAAATAAAAAAATCAACTGAAAGTAAGGAGCAACATTAAAACTTCAAACAAACAGATATTATTACGTATATCCCCGAAAATTCGGAGATAGTTGAGGCCCTGCTGATACCCCCACCACAGCAATCTTAAGGACCTCGTCAGCCAAATAATTTGCCAATCTCTGCCAAAACTGCGCCTAATGCATTTGCAACGTTTTCTGTTCTTGTTACATTTTCGCAATAAGCAAATTCCATCTTACATCAATATTTCAAACATTCAATATTCTTGCATCAATATTCAAGGCCAGAGTTTTATTTTTCTTAATGACATTCTAATATCATGGAAAGAACGACTATTGAATGTCTCGCTGTTTGCGCTAAATTCTGAAACCAAAACCAGAAGAGTTTTTTGAGATTTTTCATAGAAGTTTTTTGAGAAGCTACAAGTGCTGCTGCTAACACTAGAACTAACACTTATACCTCGACTGCTACTACCGTGATTATTACTACCAAGGCAAATGTGAAAATTTCATGACACATTTAGGGTAAATCTGAAATAAATCAAAACACTGCTTATATGGGTTGTCGAATAGGCTTATCAGCTATGTCTTAGGAACGGGTTGGAGAATAAAGTTGTTGGGCTTGTTGTGGGGGATGTTGAACTAATCAAAATGCAAAATTTTCATTTTCAAAATGTTAGCACTACTGCTACTGTCCCCAGTAGCACTGCTACTTCTCTAACTACTGCTACTACCACTAAAGCTTGGGTATTAAGTGAAAATTTCAGGGAATGTTGAGAGCATGTTGAAGTGAATAAAGCACTATGTGTATACAGGTTGTCAAAAGTGCGTATCAACAATGCCCCAGAAACTGTTTTGGTTGGTAAGTAGAAACTTTCAGTGTGTATTAAGGGAGAAGTTGGAAAAAACAAAAGATCCTATGTGCATATTGCTATTAAAGGTGCTACTATTGATTATACTGAAGCTAAGGGTATAAAGTTAATGTTTTTGGGAATGTTGAACTAATTGAAAATACATTCGGAGTATCTAGATTGTCAAAAGGGTGTATCAGCAATATCCCAGGAATGGCTTAGATGATTAAATTGAAACTTTCAGATTACATTGAGGCTGATTTGGAACTAACCAAAAGGAATTATGAGCATTTTGCTTTTACTATTTCTGCTCGGTTACTGCTACTTGTGACGCTAACTGCATTAAGATGAGACTTTCGGGGAAAGATTAGAGTGAGTCTAAAATAAATCATAACACACAATATGCATGCGGGTTGTCAAACGGGCTTATAAGCAATATCTTCAGAATGGTTTAGAATATCAAGTTGAAACTATTAGTGCGTGTTGAAAGAGATGTTCAACAACAAAAAGTACTATTTGCATGTTACTATTATTACTACTATTCCTAGTCCTATGAATACTAGGTTTACTTACGCTAAGGTATTTGGCACTTTCAGGAAAATTATTAGTGAATATTGGATGAAATAAAACACACTATTTGTATTCAGGTAGTGAAAAGGATATGTGAGCAATGTCTTAGGAACAGTTTGGAGTATTAAGCTGAAACTTTCATGGTGTGCTAAAAAGGATGTTGAATTACGGAAAAGGCACTGTATACTCACTGCTACCATTACTTCTGCTAATAATTTTACTACGACTACTACTACTGAAGCTAAGGTTATGAAGATAAAACTTGTAGGGAATGTTAAGGATGATGACAAATTATATCAAAACACACTCTTTGCGTGGAAGTCGTCAAAAGGTGTATCAGCAATATCCCAGGAATAGCTTAGGGAATTAAGTTTAACCTTACATATTATGTTTAGGAGGATCTTGAACTAACCAAAAGACCTTATGTGCATACTTTACACTATTACTACAGCTGGTACCGCTACTATTACTACTAGAGCTGATACTACTACGACTACTAAGAAGTATAAAAGAAAATATTATTAATATAGCCCTCCGATCACTTTTAGCTCTTAAAAAGGGCACTATAATTTCCGATTTCAAATCAAATAACCCCCTCTAAACTTTAAACGATCATCCCTTATGGCCTTTGGGCTGGTGGGGAGGCTAGTTTCCATCGGATCACTTTTGACTCTTTAAAGGGAACTAAAAGTTTCAATTTCTAAACATTTGAGTCCCCTTTCAAAGTTTACATGACCACTTCTTCAATAAACACCTTATATGCCCCCGGGGCATAAGTGCCCCCGGACACACAGACATAGAGACAAACACACACACACGGACACAGCACAATTTTTTTGTTTTCGATTATTTTCTTGTTATTTTCACGTACTGCTGTCGATCAGTGGTTGTTGGATCAACCTTTAAACGTATAAACTGTAATCCATCTTTGTCCTTATTGAATATTCGAAGGCATCCCACATATCTTGAGGAAATTCCCCTATCGTTCCCCGTATCAGCAGCGCCCGGCGGAAAATCTAAGTCAAGTAAGTCAAGTCAATATTGTCCGCGCTGTTCTTTATTTTTTTTATTATCCAAACCATTCCTATTCATTAACAAGTCACTGATGACATTCCGAGCTGTTTCGAGTACAATGCTATTCCAAGTAGGATGTAAGATGCATTCAGAATACAATGCTATTTGATGCCGTATTTGTGCATGAACCTTTTAAAATTCTGACATTCAAATAAAAAAGTTAATAAGCTTCTGGGCCATAATTTTCTCTCCATGAGCAGAGATATTTTGAAACTGATCACATTCACTGAAGCAATATGAAAGCAGCAAAAACGCGCGTGATTTCAACCAGTTTCAAATAATCAAATGTAACATTAAAAGCTTAACAGACAAACTAAAACTATTATCCTAAGGTATCCCTAAGGTATCTCTAAGGTATCTACTAAGGTATGCTTTTACACTTCAATGATATATTCCACTGAATCCGGTGAAAGTAAACAACCCATTATTATTAAATAATTGGCGACGAGGCGGATCCACAACAGGGTTTCCACTTTTAGGGAGATTACCTATTTTAGGGACAAATCACTTCTTTTAGGTACACTTATTTTGAATCCGGTGAAAGTAAATACCCAATTATTATTAAATAATTGGAGAAGAGGCGGGTCAACACACTCTGGGTTAAGGCTCAGGCCTCCAAACCACGTTACCTTCACACCCAAAAAAAGCATACATAAAAAAATATTATTGGCTGGGTGAATCAAGGACAAATTCAGTTCCTCCACCCTTGCCATATAATTTGTCAGCTGTCAGGCTCTACGTGTATATAACAAAAAAAAAAGAAAAAAAAAGAAAAAAAAAATTACAAAGTGGATAATATTCTGGTTGTGGGCTACTAGTGGCCATAGAGAAAAATATTATAGTGGAAATTTCTAAGAAATCATTGAGCAAAATTTAAACTACAGATAGCGGTTGTAGTTTCAGCACATACTAATATATACAGACCTAAAGCACCTTCACGGAACATATAAGAATTACGACATAAAACTATTTCATGCATATCTGATTAACATTTTCACTTTAATTTTAAATGCCCATTGTCTTCGTCTATATATATTTTTTTATGCTTTTATTAACAGGAGAAAATACTTAAAAAGGGCTAAATCAGTATAAGAAGAAAATACTTCAAGAATAATCATACATGGGCCCAAGGCCATATCCAGGGAAAGGGGGCTTGAACCCCCCCCCCCCCCCGAAATGCTTGTCTGACTTGTTAAAACGTAAATTTGATATAAACATGGAAATGGATATAAACAAAATTTTTATGCGTTCTTTTTTGTGTACCCTCCCCCCTCCAAAAAAAATACCTATGTAGAACACCCTACGAAAAAAAATCTTGAATACGGCCCTATATGGGGCCCATGATGGGCCCCATACAAGAAGTAATATTCTCTGGAGCCAACCCTTGGCTGAGTTTCGACACTATGCTTAGACACTCATCATGAATGCCCTCTTCCCCTTAGAAACAACAGTAGAATGGCCCCTATTGATCCCACGAGTACAATACCCCTTCGAATCCCGATCCGGACACTTTTTTTTTAAACTCCCACGAGTAAACCAAATGTGGGCATAGAGTCCCTAGGGAGAACACGTGGTTAATGGGGTCAATGACCTCAATAGAGTCCCTAGGGAGAACACATGGTTAATTTATTGTTTTCAAGGAGAATTGTTTCCGGAAGTTTATTAATATCTTTGGAGTTCGACCAGAATTGTTTCCGGGGCAAAGTTTAGATCACACGTGACAGATGATGTCATGATTGATTGATTTGTCATGAAAGGGGAATTAATTTGTTGTTTCCAAAGAGAATTATTGATTCAAGAAAGGGGAATTAATTTGTTGTTTCTAAGGGGAAGGTGGGGAAGAGATATATTGATTGCGTAATCGAAGGGAGAGAATTCCAGAGAAATTGATTACATAATCAGTAGAACCCTATCACGAGCTCGTGACGGGAATCCATTTATGTGCATAGAATGACTTAATCGACTAGGCCGGTTGGATTTCTGAGAAATTGATTACATAATCGGTAGAACCCTATCAGAAGGTCTTGACGGGAACAAGTTCCTTTCTTATATATATATATATATATATATATATATATATATATATATATATATATATATATATATATATATATATATATATATATATATATATATATATATATAGTTTGCTATTTCAGGCTTTTCTGAGCTAAGGTTTCTTAGTATTTCGTAGGTGTGTGTTGTCTGAAACTTATGACTTGAGGTGTCTAATTTGCTATTTAAGGCCTTTCTGAGCTAAGGTTTCATAGTCTTTCGTTGGTGAATGTTGACTGAAACCTATGATTTGGGATATGTAAATTACTATTTCGGACTTTTCTAAGTTAGATTTCTTTGTCTTTCGTTGGTGTGTGTTGACTGAAACCTATGATTTGGGATGTAAGGTTATTAGTCTTCCGTTGGTGTGTTGTATATTAAAACTATTCTTTGGGATTTATAGTTTTGCTTGTCGGACTTTTAATAGCCAGGATTCAAAGTCCCTCATAGGTGTTTGTTGACTGAAACCTATAGGTTGGGATGAGTAGTTTGCTATTTCAGGCTTTTCTGAGCTAAGGTTTCCTAGTATTTCGTAGGTGTGCGTTGTCTGAAACTTATGATTTGAGGTGCGTAATTTGCTATTTCAGACTTTTATGAGCTCAGCTTTCATAGTATATCGCAGGTGAATGTTGTCTGAAACGTAGGATTTGGGATATGTAAATTACTATTTCGGGCTTTTTTAAGCTAGATTTCTTAGTCTTTCGTTGATGTGTGTTGTCTGAAACCATGGATTAGGGTTGTGTTTGGGGGTATTTTAGAATGGTCGGAGCTGTAGTTGTTAGCCTTTCATAGAGTTGTTTTGCTAGAAACGTAGGATCTTGTAGTAATAATTTGCTATTTTTGACTTTTTCTGAGCTAGGTTTCCTAACATTAAACAGGTGCGCGTTGTCAGAAAATTATGATGTGGGATGTGTCGTTGGGGTTTTAGAATGTTGAGAGCTAGGGTTCTTAGTCCCTCATAGGTGTTTGTCGTCTGAAACCTATGGTTGGGGATGAGTAGTTTGCTATTTCAGGCTTTTCTGAGCTAAGGTTTCTTAGTATTTCATAGGTGTGTGTTGTCTAAAACTTATGATTTAAGGTATACAATATGCTATTTCCGACTTTTCATAACCAGATTTCTTAGTCTTTCGTAGGTGTGTGGTGTCTGAAACCTATGATTTGGGATGTGTGGGTTGCTATTTTTTGACTTTTCTGAGGCTAAGAAATCCAGCTCAGAAAAGTCAAAAAATAGCAACCCACACATCCCAAATCATAGGTTTCAGACACCACACACCTACGAAAGACTAAGAAATCTGGTTATGAAAAGTCGGAAATAGCAAATTGCATACCTCAAATCATAAGTTTCAGACAACACACACCTATGAAATACTAAGAAACCTTAGCTCAGAAAAGCCTGAAATAGCAAACTATTCATCCCAAACTATAGGTTTTAGACAATAAACACCTATGAGGGACTAAGAATCCTAGTTCTAAATGATCCTAAAAGCAAGTTCAACATCCTAACTCATCATGTTCAGGAAGATCAAGCATGATTAATGTTTAGGAACATTTCTCAGAAAAGTACGACGTAAAGAAGAAATAGTACTAGCTTTAAGGTTACTAGCAGAACCTATCTCGAGCTGGCTAATACATCAAGCCCCGACCATTCTAAAATAGCACCCCACCCATCCATAATTATTGGTTTCAGACAACACACATCAACAAAAGACTAAGAAATCTAGCTTAGAAAAGCCCGAAATAGTAATTTACATATCCCAAATCATAAGTTTCAGACAACATTCACCTACGAAATACTATGAAACCTTAGCTCAGAAAAGCCTGAAATCGCAAATTACACATATCAAATCATAAGTTTCAGAAAACAAACACCTACGATATACTAAGAAACCTTAGCTCAGAAAAGCCTGAAATAGCAAACTACTCATCCCAAACTATAGGTTTCAGACAACAAACACCTATAAGTGACTATGAATCCTAGCTCTGAAAAGTCCAACAAGCAAACTACAAATACCAAATTATAGGTTTCAGACAGCACACACCAACGGAATACAAAGAACCTTTTATCCTAAATCATAGGTTTCAGTCAACACACACCAACGAAAGACTAAGAAAGCTAGCTTAGAAAAGCCCGAATTAGTAATTTATATATCCCAAATCATAAGTTTAAGCCGACAGTCACCTACGAAATACTATGAAACCTTAGCTCAGAAAACCCTGAAATAGCAAATTACACATCTCAAATCATAAGTTTCAGACAACACACACCTACGAAATACTAAGAAACCTTAGCTCAGAAAAGCCTGAAATAGCAAACTACTCATCCCAAACTATAGGTTTCAGACAACAAACACCTATGAGGGACTATGAATCCTAGCTCTGAAAAGTCCAAAAAGCAAACTACAAATCCCAAATCATAGGTTTCAGACAACACACAACAACGAAAGACTAAGAACCTTATATCCCAAATCATAGGTTTCAGTCAACACACACCAACAAAAGACTAAGAAATCTAGCTTAGAAAAGCCAGAAATAGTAATTTACGTATTCAAAATCATAAGTTTCAGACAACATTCACCTACGAAATACTATGAAACCTTAGCTCAGAAAGGCCTGAAATAGCAAATTAGACACCTCAAGTCATAAGTTTCAGACAACACACACCTATGAAATACTAAGAAACCTTAGCTCAGAAAAGCCTGAAATAGCAAACATATATATATATATATATATATATATATATATATATATAAGAAAGGAACTTGTTCCCGTCATGACCTTCTGATAGGGTTCTACCGATTATGTAATCAATTTCTCAGAAATCCAACTGTCCTAGTTGATTACGTCATTCTATGCACATAAATGGATTCCCGTCACGAGCTCCTGATAGGGTTCTACCGATTATGTAATCAATTTCTCGGGAATTCTCTCCCTTCGATTACGCAATCAAT
This sequence comes from Artemia sp. Qi Xiang Cuo, assembly GCF_049724085.1. Classification (NCBI taxonomy): domain Eukaryota; kingdom Metazoa; phylum Arthropoda; class Branchiopoda; order Anostraca; family Artemiidae; genus Artemia; species Artemia sp. Qi Xiang Cuo. The sequence goes on from NC_142804.1 coordinate 70,607,091, forward strand.
ATATCTCTTCCCCACCTTCCCCTTAGAAACAACAAATTAATTCCCCTTTCTTGAATCAATAATTCTCTTTCGAAACAACAAATTAATTCCCCTTTCATGACAACTCAATCAATCATGACATCATCTGTCACGTGTGATCTAAACTTTGCCCCGGAAACAATTCTGGTCGAACTCCAAAGATATTAATAAACTTCCGGAAACAATTCTCATTGGAAACAATAAATTAACCATGTGTTCTCCCTAGGGACTCTATTGAAGTCATTGACCCCATTAACCACGTGTTCTCCCTAGGGACTCTATGCCCATATTTGGTGTACTCGTGGGAGTTTTAAAAAAAAGTGCCCGGATCAGGATTCGAAGGGGTATTGTACTCGTGGGATCAATAGGGGCCATTCTACTAACAACCAAGTAAAGAACGAGTTCCAATCCATAGTAACCAAAAAATTAAAAACACGTTCTGAAAAAATACTGACAAGTCACGAAGAATTCGAACATGATTAAGGGATGGGAACTATTATTTCGATTAATGTTAATGATAAACGCTCCCTTTGAATTTCAAACAAAGTCTGAAAACACACAAAAATGGAGTCAAAATCCGCAAAAATGGAACTGAAAGGCAACTACGTCATTTGAATCAGACAATCCACTTAGAAGAATTACAGTCCCCATTCTCCTCAATTAATTAAAAAATTACCAAGCATACAACTACCAAAAATCAGTATCAATAAATAAATGAAACCCAAAACAAACAGAAATTAAAATAAATAACAGTCAAACTCAAAACGAGCAGAAATAAATATGAGCAGGATTCTAAACCCCTATACTTTCTAAAAGTCAGAAAATTCAAATTAATATACTGAATAAAATGTGCATTGTCAATTTAATATATATATGCTGATATTTATTCCTTAAAACCTTAATTGATTTTTGATTTCTTAAAGTTATAAAAATGAAAACATTAAATTTTTTCAGTAGAGTACAAATTATATTCTTGCTTTTAGAAAGCATAGGGGTTTAGAACCCTGCTCATATTAATTTCTGCTCGTTTTGAGTTTGACTCTATTATTTATTTTGATTTCTGTTTTGTTTTTTTTTGTTTTTTTTGGGGGGGGGCTCGTTTATTTATTGATACTGATTTGTGGTAGTTGTACAATTGGTAGATTATTTGATTCTATTTTGGTTCATTGCCCTGAGGGGTGTGGGGAGTTTGTCATCCTCAAAGAAATAATTTCCAGAACTTTCAACTACGTTGAATAAAATTGCTATCTCATAATTTTGATTGGACTTGTTTGGGTAAATGGTGGGCATGAGAGGGGGGTTAATTGCCCTTCAATCACTTTTAACAGTTAAAAAGGGCACAAGTCCTTTCAATTTCCAGTCGAATGAGCCCTTTTTGACGTTTCTACAACAACGCTATCTAGAAAAACCTTATATGCCCCCAGGGCATAACTTAAAACCGTTGCCCTGAGGGATGTGGGGGGTTTGTCATCCTCAAAGACATAATTTCCAGAACTTTCAACTACGTTGAACAAAATGGCTATTTCAAAAATTTTATTACATGTGTTTGAGGAAATGGAGGACGTGAAAGGGGGGTTAGCTCTTATCACTTTCGACTAATAAAAGGGTACTAGCCCTTTCAATTTCCAATCAAATTATCCCTTTTTAAAGTTTCTACGACAACGCTTTCTATAAAAACCTTAGCCTATATGCCCTCGGTTCATAACTTACAACCCTTGCCCTTACGGCTCTGAGGGGGTTATCATCCTCAAAAACCTAATTTCCATAACTTTCAACTATGTTCAACACAATGGCTATCTGAAAATTTTGATTGGATGTGTTTGGGGAAATGGGAGCGTTAGAGGGGGATTAGTTGCCCTCCGATCGCTTTTGACTATTAAAAAGGGCACAAGCCCTTTCATTTTCCAAACGAATGGGCCTTTTTTGAAGTTTCTACGACAACGCTTTCTGTAAAAAAAACTTATTTTTACAGAAATAAGCATAACTTAAAACCCTTGACCATAGGGCTCTGAAGGGTTTATCATCCTCAAAGACCTAGTTTCCACAACTTTTAGCCACGTTAAACAAAATGGCTATCTCAAAATTTTGATTGCATGCGTTTGGGGAAATGGTGGGCGTGAGAGGGGGCTAGTTGCCCTCCAATCGATATTGACTATTACAAAGAACACAAGCCCTCTCAATTTCCAAACGAATGAGTCCTTTTTGAAGTTTCAACGACAACACTTTCTATAAAAACCTTAAATGACCCCAGGCCATAACTTACAACCCTTGCCCTGAGGGCTATGGGGGAGTGTCCTCCTCAAAGACATAATTTCCAGATCTTTCAACTATGCTGAACCAAATGGATATCTCAAAATTATGATTGGATGTGTTTTGGGAAATGCTGGGCGTGGAAGGGGTGTTAGTTGCCTTCCAATCACCTACGACTATTAAAAAGGGGACACGCCCTTTTAATTTCCAATCGAATGAGCCCTTTTCAAATTTTCTACGACAATTCCATCGATACGAAGTGCCCAGGTCTAAAAGAAAGAAAGAAAGAAACCAAAAATAATACATTGTGGCAACATCGTTCTTTACTTAGGCCACGCAATTGCACTGTCTATGATACAACTGTACCATACATATGTAATTCAATTTCGCCTTGGACTTCGTAATGCCACATATTTTTTCCAGAATGAGAAGAGGAATTGGAAAAGACTTTGAAACACAAGTCTTTTTTAGAACATTAAAAAAAATTGTACTTAATGTATATTCTTCGTCTTCCTCGGAGTGCGTCAACTTCCTTTAGTAACTCGATTTTAAACGTTCAAAAATATTAAAACGAATCATATTTTTAACATGCTCAAAGAATCGGTGGTGTATTATTATAATTTTTTCAGATCCATTTCAATGAATATTTTTAATTTGATTTTGAAAAGCGTTAAATCAGTATGAAAACCAAAATTAAAGACATATTCTACATGAACATCATGCGACAAATTGCTTTAATATTCAGTGAAATTTTCCCTCGGCTGAATTCACTATCCTTGGACGCGCATGTTCTTTAAAAATACCTATCACAGTTGCATTGTGAAAACATGATTAACTTTCACTTTAACTTGATAATTCAACATAATTTTTTCAGAATGGGAAGAGGAGACCAGGATGTTATGAAAACCATTTTTTTCTGAAACAGTGCCTTTTTTAGAATGTTGAAAGATTTTTGACTTTATATATATTTTAGTCTTTCTAGGAGGGACAGGTGAGGGGAGACAGTCAGACGGGGCTCCTCTGCAGCTATTTTTTATAACTAAAACTGATAATCCTCCTAAATATCTTCCTATTTATAAAAATAGATCTTATTGCTATTCATCTTTTTTCAAATCAACATAATACTATAATAATTAGCAAGAAAGCAAAAAATCTTAAGTAAAAAATAAGCTTCTATTGGGTTTAAAACAAATGATTTTGTGTAATATGTGCCTATTCCTACTAAAACAGACGGCCATTTTAAGAAAGCGAGTCAGTTTTAATCCAAGTACTTTTAAAGTATTTATGTTTATTAGTGCTTTATTATTATATTTATAGCGAGGCTACCTCAAGCTCAATGAGTCAAAAATAGGGACTTTTTTGGGGATGAAAATGGACCTTTACAGACCTTCCTGGCACCAGAAAAAGGACCAATAGGGATTTGGTAAAGCTTTTGTTTACCGTAACAAAACCAGACGTTATACTGAATATTCAAAACGGTTTCTCCGAGCTCTGAAACCAGGACGACAAGCAACAATCTCCTGGAGCATCATCACCCTCTGGAAAGGCATGGGTAATATCAAAAGGATCCAGTTTCTTGGCTTTCCATATGGATCTTCTCAGGTTTTATTTTCTTGATTTTAATCTAGGAAGGTAGAGGAATTGGAAAAATACGCTTTGCTTTGGGTAATTGCTTTGCAACTGCTTTGCTTTGCTTGCAACTGCTTTGGGTAATTGCCAGAAAATCATCGCAAAACCTCGGCATTTCAATATCACCTGTTTGTTGTTCTTTTTTAATATCTGTTTGGCTTTGGTTTCCTGTAGACTTCTTCAGAAGGGCAGTTACCATAGACTACGTTTTTGTTTTGGAGGTGGCGCTATAAACCTTAAATGAAGGGTTTCTGAACATGCTAATTTTAGTGGTGGAGTTTTCATGGGACGAGAGGTTTATTTTCGAGAGGTTTCAGGTTTCTTTTTCGAAATCCTAAAAGAAGATTTCGAGAATAAAAATTACAGTTGAGTTAAAAGTGGATAACAATTATCATTCTGTATTGCTTTTAGTTGAGTGTTTTTTAGCATAAATTTTTTTTAATTTTCTTTTACTATGGATTGAGGATTATTCTTTAACAGGTTGCAGCTGCTGCTACAATAATAATATAAGAATTAGATACAAACATCAAGGGCTTCTTTGGTGAAGTTAGTAATGCATTAAGAACAAGCTGGGAAAAACTGCCGAGCCTCCCATGATACAAATTTAAAACAACACAACACAAAAGTCTCAAAAAAGTCCAAATTTTTGGGTCTATCATTATCAAGAAAAACTTGGACGTTATATACCATTATATGTTGTTTTTTTTCACCTGCAGCCTTCCGGATACTAAAGATCACTAACACACTAAATGACTTCTTGGCTTAAGTATTGACATGGCTTAATCTTACAGAAAGGAAGTTAGGGACTTAAGAGCTATTTTAGGGACTTTTAAGAACCTTCCCCAGTTTAGGGACTTTAGGGACCTAGTGGCAGCTCTGATATATTTATATTATTCAAAGTATTATAGAAAAGCAAGCCCTTGTGTTTAGTGCCACAAAAACCTAACCTGACACTAACAAGCGATTTGGGACTTTAAAATATCTGATAATGGCTATAATCGTAAATAAGAGAAGCCAAATCAATTGGGTTTACTTTAAACATTTTTTCTTCAATATGGCACTATAATAAACAGTAAGAAATAATTTAAACAGTAAGAAACAGTAAGCAGAAATAATAAGAAAGATTTTAATAATGAACTTTATAAACATGCACTTCTGTCTACTAGAATGAAATACAGGACACTTGGGACAGAGATTGCAAGCATGTATAAGAATTTTTATATTTAAATTCATTGGAAGCAATGTAAATTAATAGGATAATAATGAAACTTTAAAATTTATAGAAATTTATTTTTATAAACTTAAATCTCCACTCAAATGGATGGTCACTTTAAGAAGGCTAAGTCTTTTTAACTCTAATACTTTCATATGTATTATAACATAGCTGTTTTTTGGGGTTAGAATCACAAGAACCAATACTACTACTACTACTACTACTAACAGCTCACCGTAGCACCAAACCGTGGTGCTTGGTGCTGACCAACCAAGGAGCTGTTCTAATCCTGAAACCAAGAAACAATTTGAGATTTAAAAATCTAAGATACCCTTACAACTTTAAATTAGAGCAGCCAAATCCTTTGGCTCCACTTTTAAGTTTTTATTCGTCAAAGTACTTTTTAACGTCAAAGTCCTTACAAAAACCCTTAATTTTGTCCTTTCAGAAAGAAATACATTTTCTAAAAACAAGGGAAGATACTCCATATGGATAATAGAATCTTGTATATATATATATATATATATATATATATATATATATATATATATATATATATATATATATATATATATATATATATATATATATATATATATATATATATATATATATATATATATATATATATATATATATATATATATATATATATATATATATATATATATATATATATATATATATATATATATATATATTATATATGATATATATATATATATATATATGGATATATATATATATATATATATGTATATATATATATGTGATGTATATATATACAATATGTAATATACATATATACAATATGTAAACTAAAGCATACCAATCTGCTACAAACTTACACGTTAAAAAAGTTAAAATCATTAAATAGTCACGTTAAAAACTCTTAAATTTGTTCCTGTTATAAAGACACGTTCCAAAAACAAGGGATGATGCCACATATAAGCAGCAACATCTCGGGCATAAAACTGCAAAAAAAAAAAATTTAATTCCAGAAAATTGTAGCATCTTGGATATAAAACTGCAAAAAAAATTATATTCTTGTAATTTTTTATAAACAGAGGAGGGGTGCATCAAGAAATTGACTTTTAATAGTGTTTTTTTTTTTTTTAAAGCCCGTGGACACAGGGTAGAGGGAGTTTCCCCGAGACTAGTTTAAAAGCCCTCCTTAAGACAGATTCATGTGACGGGAAACGAGCACAACAAGAATGAGACAGGTACTTGTAGGCTATCGGGTACTAAGGTTATACCAATTATCTTGAAAGGTAATACCAATTGACAGCAAAAATCTATATTTTTTCAAAAGAAACAGCGGCACAATTTTACTCTAAAACTACTTACAGGAATCAACTCTAAAAGAGATAAAACACATAAGTATTCTATCAATGTTGCGAAAGCGTTACTCAGTTTGCATTAAGTCGAACTGCACTATTTTACAAAATTTGAAGACATTATCCCATTGTTGTCGTTTCAGCCTGAACAATATTTTTGACTCCTTGTGCTTGCTTGCAAATCTCGTCTGAGTTCGGTTAAAACTAAATAAACTGTAACTAAACCAACAATATTCACATAGAATGCTTCTTTTTTCACTCTGGAAAACTTCAAGTAGGTTTGGACTACCCTTCTCCAGGCAATGTTACACGTGAGTAACACCAAAATAAAAATATTTACATCAATAATCTTTAGAGACTGATTCAAACATATCCCTTTCTTTACACAGCGTCATCTAAAAAAAAAGATATATATGTAAATACATTTATAAACGAAATAAATGAATCCAGAGCCGCAATGATCAAACAAATTCAGTTCATTAGTTAATAATAAAATAATCTAATGGTTAATGTAATAGGATACATAGTTGATATATTAAATTTATAGTAAATCATTAAAGGTAGTGTTTTATCTTTATTGAATTGTGTTAATGAAGGAGCTGAATGTTTTGATTTTAAACCCTCTTCTGAGATTTATATCAAGTTGTTGTTTTTTTTTTTGTTTTTTTATGCGTTTGGTTATCCCTCCTCCATATGCTGTGGCATTTGGAGGGGATGTGTTTATGTTAAGTTTTTGTAAATAATTGTAATTAAACAAATAAAGAAAAATCATAATTTACCAAAATACAAACAAAACACAGTCTTGGGTCATAATTTTGCTATGGCCGCAATTCAAAAGAATGTGTCATTCAGGTGCTAAAACGTCTTTATAATTGGATATACTGATTAGAATGGCTGCAAGTCATTCTATCCTAGTTTAACTTGTTCAGTGCCTTGAAATACTCCTCCCTTTGCGATGAAAGTGGTATTAATCAAAACTGTATTAATAGTGCTATTCTTTGTGACTGAGGCTGCCGCTGAAAACTGGATTGATCAATGCAAAAAAGGTACTTTCATTTCTTTTGCTGTTTTGGCGCCATCTGTCATAGCCACACTCGTCACACTAAGAATTTATATAAATATAGATGACGTTCCCTTAGTTCGCAAGCGAACAACAAGAGGACGCAGAGGTGGCAGAAAGAAATTTAAGATTGACGTGTTAGTCACCTACGGACGATTGGCCAGCCAAAAGCCTAAGCGTGAGAGTTGTTTAGTCTCAATCCCGTGCGTGAGCCTACCGCCCCGGCTGATTCCTGACAACAATGCTCCTACCAATGATTTTGGGTCTGATTGTCCTCCAGTATTATCACCGCAGGTTCTCTCTTGTAAACACCAACTTCCAAACTTCCTTCTGAGTAACGTCCGCTTACTAACGAATAAAGTAGATGAGTTAGATGTCATTCTACGTCAGAATAATATCCATATCGCCGCAATTACCGAAACATAGCAGCTCGACGAAACAAGTGGAAGGATGGCTGGTTACAAGGTTTTCTTGAACACTAGAACAGACAGGATTGGCGGAGGTGTTGCCCTGTATGTACACGATGATATCCCCTGCAAATATTTAGATAATTTCAATGACCCTAACCATGAAGCGATCTGGGCATTATGCAAGCCAAAAAATTTACCACGAGTTGTCTCTTGCATCATTATCGCAAGTATCTACTGTCCTGAAAGCGCCAAGAACAGACGACTGTTGGTATCCTACCTTCAGTCTACGTTAGACACATTACGTCACCGGTATAGCCGCCCGGGCTTCATAATAGCTGGTGACTTCAACCAAACAAAGAAACAATGACTTGCTAATACGCTGGGTATGTCACAAGTGGTCAAGATACCCACCCATGTGACCGGGAGCACCCTTGACCTTATTCTTACAAACCTTGCTCTATATTACAAAGACGTGTCTTTGAACGGGCCATTGGGCAAATCGGACCATCACACTCTGCTGATGAAGGCAAAAAGTGAAATCAGGAAGCTTAAGAAAATAAAAGTACTCCGGAGACCTATCACGAAGTCTGCTGTTAATACGTACGGAATGTGGGTCGGTACTCACTGCTTCAGCGAAGTATACAACGAAAGCGATGTCAACAGGAAAGCAGAAATATTTCAGTCCCTACTCTATGAGAAATACTTAGAAGTTTTCCCGGATAAGCAATTTGTCGTGAGCGAATCTGACAAGCCCTGGATCATTCCAAAAATAAAACAACTGATTTGCGAAAAAACCACTGTAAGGCAGTCAAGTGGTGACGCAACGTAGTTACGATTATTAAGAAACAAAATCGTTAGCCTTTGTCGCGAGGCAAGAAAGTCCTTCGGAAAATCCCTTTTGGACCCTGAAATAAAAAAGGACCCCCGTAAATGGCACCGTCTAGTGAGGCAGATTGCTGGAAAATCAGTATCATCCAGTATCCGTATTCTGAACGATGATGGGTCACTCGTGAGTGCAAATGACGTCAACAATTACTTTACTGACATTTGTAAATCCTTTCCTGCCCCAACTAACACTGAAATAGAGAATCTACTGTCAATATGCCCTGACGAAGGTGAAATCAAAATAGTTGAGTATCAAGTTTTCAAAGAGCTGAACAAGTTGTGTCCATCCAGTAGCTCTTTTCCTGAAGAGCTGCATATAAGGTTAATACGAGAGTTCTCTCTTTTCCTCACCAAGCCACTTGGACACATCATCAGCGAATGTTTCGCCCAGTCAACTTTCCCGTCGTGCTGGAAACGTGCATTTGTGCGTGTTATACCGAAGACTAAAACACCCAAATCTTGCAACGAGTTACGACCGATATCAATCACATCTACCTTTGCAAAAGTCACCGAGTCATTCATCCTGCGTGAATTGCTCAAGCAAACGCGGGAAAACATAGACCGTTACCAGTATGGCGGGCTCAAAGGTTGCAATACCTCGATATACCTCGTGCGCCTAGTTGACATTATCTTTAAGTGGCTTGACAAGGGAAGTACCTTCATCGATCTAGCTCTCGCCGATTTCAGGAAGGCATTTGACCTGATTTGTCATCTTACGGCAGCAAAAAATATGCGAGGAATGGGCACACAGAAGCCGTCTCTTGCATTAGTAATGAGCTTCCTTCAGGACAGAATGCAGTGTGTATTTCCATTGTTTGAAGATGACTTGATCTCATACTGGTCTAAACTTACCTGTGGAGCCCCTCAGGGTACAAGACTTGCTGGTTTCATATTTATCTCCCTCATCAACTTCCTCCTTCAGAATTTCGAAGAGCGACTCAAATTCGTCGACGATTTATCATTTGTCCTCAAATGCCCCTTAAAACGTGATCTGGAATTCCCGCAAGTCCCTTTCCCTATTGTTCCATCTGCAAAAATCCTCGGAGTCACATTATCGATGGACTGCACATTCACCGAACCCGTGGAGAAGGTTATTAAGGCTGGCAATGCATCACTTCAGACCCTAGTCCTGATGCGCAGGTTTGGCTGCGACACTCAAAGCCTAAAAAATGCCTATATTACGTATGTGAGACCTCTACTCGAATATGCCGTCGCTGTCTGGGAACCTTTTGTCCAGAGCACCCACTACCTTTGCCATAACCTTGAATCTTTGCAGAAACGAGCTGTTAACATAATCGTTGGTAACAGAAGTGACGACTACAACAAACTCTTGCAAGAACTTAACCTTGAATCTATCAGCGACAGACGATTATCACTGATCATGTCCCTCGGCAAGTCACTGCTATCTTCGCCCCATCACAGACTGATCCTCCCACCTGATGCTCCTGTTAACCAAAGAACCAGATCCCAGTCGAAGCTACAACCCCCTGTCTGCAGGACCAACCGCTACAAAAACACGTTTGTCCCCTTTTTCGTTGAAGCATACAACAAGACTTAGTGTTATTTGAATTCACGTGTTAGTGTTTTTATAGTGTTATTTGTACTTTTTTTTTTCTTCTCATATTGTTGTAAAGACGACATAAATTAGCCATGGCTACGCTGTTCGATCTTAATAAACCTATGTCTATGTCTATGTCTATTTACTTTTGGAATATACGTTTGAATCTTTTGCAAGTGGAATTTACTCGAACAATAACTAGCCACGTAACTGGACGACTATGTAGCGCACTGTTCAACTGCCCTTGAATTCTTCAGGTTTTCGCCCCTAAAATTTGGGCTTATACGAAACGAATCCTCCGAAAATTAACGTTAGCGAAACTGTCAATTTAAATTTCGTTTTTAAAGTTTGCGTTTTGCGAACGTTAGTTTTTGGGAAAAATTTTTAAAACCGATTTTATTTTCAAGGAAATTCTGAAAAATTTGGGATGGAAGCACTGATGTAGAATATATATCTAAAAAACATTGAAATTTTTCCAGCTTCACTTTAATGTCTCTTCTTTCAAGTAGTTTCCCGTTTTTACGTTTTTAAGCCCAACGATAATATAAATTACTGTGCAAGTGCCTTCAAATTTCAGGTTTTAAGAAGTGCCTTCAAATTTCAGGTTTTAAGAAGATTCTTTTTTTTTGTTATGGGGTTATGCTCTATTTTATTATTCAAGAGATAATCAGACTAAAAACTTTTAAGACGCTTCCTTGTTAATCCAGCCTAAAAAGGAGTCCTACTTCCTGCCTAAATACCTCAACCTTCAAATCTAATCTAATTTAAATAAAAAAAACCTGCTTTTTTCAACTGAAAGTAAGGACCAACATTAAAACTTAAAATGGACAGAAAATATTACGCATATAAAGGGGGTTGCCTCCTCCTCCACACCTCGCTCTTTACGCTAAAGTTTTTCAGTACTTTTAAAAAAGCTTCTAATTGCTCTGACTAAACGGCCCTTGTGTTTCAGGAGTCATTCTTGAAGAATTGGGACAATATTCAAACTTTAGCGTAAAGAACGAGGTGTTGAGGAGAGGGCAACCCCCATTCATATACGCAATAATTTCTATTCGTTTTAAGTTTTAATGTTGCTCCTTATTTTCAGTTCAAAAAACTTGTTTTCTTACTTAATTTCTGATCGTTTTATAAATAATGCCAGGGAAAATCCCCCTCAACGTGGAAATATCCTTTAGAGCATTCAATCCCGGTGAAAGTTTACCCCAGACAATAACCCTTAACAACTCCACACGTAAAACTGAGACGGAAAAGAGAAAGCAAGACATATAAAAAGAATTTTAGATAGGAATTCTGGCAAATTCCCCCAGTGTATAATTTTCACTAACAAGTTAAGCTCCTGAAAACTTCCCTCCTCAAGGAAAATTCCTCCATGGAAAAACCCCCGGCAGAAAATTCACCCCCCCCCCCACCCGAAAATGTATGCATACTTCCCAATATACTATGCGTAAACAATGGGCAAATTTTATAACTTAAAGACCTTTCCCCTGGGGTTGTGCAGGGGGGGGGGGGAGGGAGTCATGTTATATCCAAAGGCATAGTTATTGAGCCTTTTAACTACGATGAGCAAAATGGATATCTCAAAATTTTGATCAGACAATTTTGGGGAAAAAAGGGGTAGGAGAGAATTCCTAGTTGCCCTCCTATCTTTTAGGCCACTTAAAAAGGGCACTAGAACTTTTAATTTCCATTCGAATAAGTTCTCTCTCGATATTCTAGGACCACTGGGTCGGTAAAGTCACCCCCGGGAAAAAAAAAAATAAACACGCATCCGTGATCTTTCTTCCAGCAAAAAAAAGGAAATTCTGCATTTTTTCTGATAGAAAGTTGAAACCTCTCAAATAAGGTTCTCTGATACGCTGAAACTGACCGCGGGATTTTCATTAGAATTCTTCGACTTTAGGGGGTGTTTCCCCATTTTTTGGAGAATCAGGCAAATTTTCTCATGCTTGTAGCCTTTGATATGTAACACTAAACTTAATGAAACTTATATATTTGGAATCAGCATAACAAGCCAATCATGTTGATATATCTATTGATATCAAAATTCCTGTTTTTTTTTAAGTTTTGGTTACTATTGAGCCGGGTCGTTCCTTACCAACAGTTCGTTACATTGAACTGTTTGAATCCTGAGTCCCAAATTACTCTTCGTAAGTAATTAAAAAAAAATATATAAAGGCTTTATATATATATATATATATATATATATATATATATATATATATATATATATATATATATATATATATATATATATATATATATATATATATATATATATATATATATATATATATATATATATATATTCCTTGGACATTTACCCCTGGAAAATTCTCCCCACATGTAAAACTGAGCAGCATATGGGAAATCGACGTAAATAAAAATAGTAAGGAAAAGAATAGTTTATGGAATATTTTACCTAGATTCCAAAATATATGTAGAATATCAAACAGTTTGTGGCAACGAACTGTAAGTAAGGAGCGACCCGGCTCAATAGTAACCGAAACTCTAAAAACCGGAATTTTGATACCGATAGTTACATCAATAGAATCAAATATTTATGTTGATTTTAAATATGTAAGTTTCACTAAGTTTAGTTTTACCCATCAAAAGTTAGGAGCCTGAGATAATTTGTCTTATTTTCGAAAAAAGTGGAAAAGAGCCCCAGAGAGTCATATAACTTTAATGAAAATCACACCATCGGATTCAGCGTATCATAAAACCCTACTGCGGAAGTTTCAAGCTCCTATCTGCAAAAATGTGGAATTTTTTTTTTTTTTTTTTTGTCAGAAGAAAGATCACGGATGCGTGTTTATTTTTTTTCATTTTTTTTTTTTTTTTTTTGGTTTGTTTGTTTTTTTTTTTCCCAGGGGTGATCGTATCGATCCACTAGTCCTAGAATATAGTAAGAGGGCTCATTTGAACGGAAATTAAAAGCTCTAGTGCCCTTTTTAAGTGGCCAGATAAACTAGAGGGCAGCTTGGCCCCTTCCCATACTCATTTTTTTTCATAAGCCAACCAATAAAAATTTTAGGGTAGCTATTTTGCTCTGCATACTCGAAAATTTAGTTAATATGTCTTTGAAGATGACATAGTCCCCCAAAATTGCCGGGGGAAGGGCTTCCACTTATGAACTTTGCCCATTGTTTTCATATTGTATTGGTTAATGGGAAGTATAAAGACGCTTCAGGATGAATTTTTTTCTGATGGAGGGGGTGTCGGAGGAGGGGGTTACGGGGGAGGATCCTTCCACGGAGGATGTTTTCTTGGGAGAAGGGACATTTCTATGAAGGGGGCACTGGATTTCCCAGCATTATTTAAAAAACAATCAGAAATTAAACAAGAAAAATAAGTTTTTTCCAACTTAAAGTATGGAACAACATTAAAACTTAAAACAAACAGAAAATATTACGTATATGAGGGTGTTTGCCCCCTAGTCAATGCCTCGCCCTTTTCGCTAAAGTTTTTTTTAGTAGTTTCAAAAGAGCTATCTATTCTAATTAACCGGCCTTTGTGATTCAGGAGTTTGTGATTAAACAAAATTCGAACTTAAGCGTAAAGAGCAAGGTATCGACTAGGGGGCAAACTCCCTAATATATGTAATAAAACATAAAACATACAAGTTCGTTGCGTAAGTTAATACGTAAGTTAAGTCAGAAAACAATTTCGAGAAAGCCATTTAGCCCAAAAAAAGTAAAATTGATATGCAAATTGCGTTTTAATTATTCATGTACGGTGACCCAAAATCAAAGCTGCATTAATTCAAAAATGATCATAAATTAAATATAAAGAACAAGTTTTTTTTAGCTGAAAGTAAGGAGCAACATTAAAACTTAAAACGAACAAAATTATTCCGTATATGAAGGGGGCTGTCCCCTCCTCAATACTTCGCTCTTTACGCTGAAGTTTGAATCTGTCACACAACTTTATTTGTTAAAACAAAAAAAAACTTTAGCGTAAAGAGCGAGGTTTTGAGGAGGGGACAGCCCCTTTCATGTACGGAATAATTTTAGTTCGTTTTAAGTTTAAGTCATTCTTTACTTTTAGTTTAAAAAAACTTGTTTTTTTTATTTAATCAAACAGTTTGTTGTAACGAGCTGTAAGTAGGTAGCGACCCAGCGAAATAGTAACTGAAAGTCTAAAAAACGGGATTTTGGTATCAGTTCACACATCCAAGGAATCAGGTTTTTATGCTGATTTTAAACATATAAGTTTCATCAAGTTTAGTCTTACCCAGCAAAAGTTACGCGCCTGAGAATATTTGGCGGATTTTCGAAAAAAGGGGGAAAGAACCCCTAAAGTTTATAGAACCTTAATGAAAATCACACCATCGTATTCAGCGTATCAGAGACCCCTACTGCGGAGGTTTCAGGCACCTATCTACAAAAATGTGGAATTTTGCATTTTTTGCCAGAAGAAAGATCACGGATTCGTGTTTATTTGTTTTTTTTGTTTTGTTTTTTTTTTCCCATGAGTGATCTTATCAACCCAGTGGTCCTAAAATATCGTGGGAGGGCTCATTCAAACGGAAATTAAAAGTTCTAGTGCCTTTTTTAAGTGACCAAAAAAAATGGAGGGCAACTTGGCCCCCTCCCACGCTCATTTTTTCCCAAAGTCACCCGATCAAAATTTTGAGATAGCCATTTTGTTCAGCATGGTCGAAAATATGATAACTATGTCTTTTAGGATGACTTAATTCCCCGAAGTCCCCGGGGGGAGGGCTGAAAGTTATGAACTTTACCCAATGTTAACATATAGTATTGGTTATTGGGAAGTATACAGACGTTTTTAGAGGGGATTTTTTTCTGGTAGTGGGCGGGGGAGTAGGTCAGGGGTTATGTGGGAGGATCTTATCATGAAGGAAGTTTTAATGGGAGCAGGGACATTGCTCTGAAGGGGGCGCCGGATTTCTTAGCATTATTTAAATAAATATCAGAAATTATATATAAAAAAAAAACAAGTTTTTTAACTGAAAGTAAAACGACAGAAAACATTACGTATATGATTGGGTTCATCCCCTAGTCAATACCTCGCTCTTTAAGCCAAAGATTATTTAGTACTTTCATAAGAGCTATTTATTCTAATTAATGGCATTTGTGATTAAAATCATTCTTGCTGGGGGTGGAGGGTTAATAGCGAAAAAAAAGCTGCTGGATAGGTATAGGTAAATACGTTTTTTTTTTATAGGTAAATACGTTTTTTTTTTTCAAAAAGAAAAAAAGGAAAAAGGAAAAAAGGAAACAGAACCAAACGAGCGTTTCAACTCTTATTCCGTCTCTTTTAAAAAAAGAAATATAAATAATATAACAAAAAGAATAAGTAACGAAAAATTGAAGAAACACGAATAATAATAAAAAGAATAGTGCGACGAATGATATGAAAAGATTGAGCTCACATTCCATCTCGTTCTTTAAAAAAGATCGATTACTTGTCCTAATATAAATTAATTAAGTTATAAATTAAAGTTAAATATATTTAATTTTTATTTATTTATAAATAAATTATGTTTATAATTATATTTTTATAGCATAAATTATGTTATATTTATACATAAACAATAAATTGTGTCCCTACTCCTAACTGAAAATGTAACTGATTATACATAGAAAAGAAACTGAAAATAAGTAATACTAGAATAATAAACTTACCATGATAAACCCATCCTGTTCTACTAGGCTCTTTTGGGGCACTAGCCACATATAGACTATCACCCGGAGGTAGTGCCTAGAAACACAACACTTTCATTAATTAATTTCAAGCTATAATAAATTTATCTTCAATTCTTTTGTAATTAATCTTTTATCATTTTTAGCACTTGGCTACTATATTAAGGTCACAAAACAAGACACCTATAATTATGTCAATATATATTACAAGATTATCGCCCTCCTATTCCAAACCGAGCTAAAAGTTAATTTCCATAAGTTATTAGCCTAGTGAAACAATGAATTCTTAGGAATTGGAACCTTAGCAACTAGGAGATGAACAATTTTCTTTTACTAGATTGATTAATATATTATTATTCCAGTATTTATAACAAATGCACTGCTACAACAAAGTTTCTTTTTGTTATAAACCCCCAAAAGCATTGTTATATTGATAGCCTATAGCAATTTTTGGTGTTTTTTTTTCCTGATTTTTGTTTTTTCCATATTAAATAGAGCTGTACATAGCCAGGCTTATACATACGTTTATTATTTTTTCTGGGGGGGGGGGGAGTGATAGGTACAACACGCACATTATTTTTATGATATAAATTACGAACATCGTTGTTATACTGATATAGCAATCTTTTTGGTGGCTTTCCAATAACCCTATCGCGTTTTTTCCCTGCTTTGGCTGCTTTCATAGAGCTGCGTAAAGACATACGTTTTTCTTTGGTGGAGGAGGGGGGGGGGGTGAGTGATAGGTACACTATACGATTTTTTTTTTTACATCAGGCACTAGACACGACCGCTTATTCAGCTCACCCGGCAACTTGCAGCCAACTTCTTGTAAGGAGATACTAGAGAAATTGACGTATTTACATATTTATAATTTTATATTTATGTATATATTTACATATTTATTATATTTCCCGAAATTTATTTATTTACCTTTAATTATAGATATTTATTTATTTTTTATTTCTTTTACCAATATTTTACCAGACATCGCCAAATGTTACACACGAATACCCACTATTTACTGATATTAATTATTTGAAAAATATTGATCAGCCTCAGGGATTACCACGGAAAAAGCAATTAAACATAAAGTTAAACTGAAAAAGAAAACGAAAAAAAAAGAGGAAACCACTTCGCAACACTAAATACAAATAAAATTAAAGTAGTTAATGAGGAATATTCTTAAGATAGTGGCCAAAACGCAATCTAAGCAAATATTTGGCTATATGGCTAATAGCCGTCTTCAATAAAATACGCTGCAGATCCTAAAAGAGAGAAATATTATACATCCCATGCCCTTTGACTATCCAGATATTGACCCTTCTTGCCCCCCCCCAATAAAAATGCTGGAGATTCGCGCCTGTCTAAAAGCTGAAAACCTGGGGTTTTGTTTAATTTTGCAAAGTACCTGTTAGGTCTATTTCCATGAGCCCAGACTGAGTTTCTTTGTTGAGCTTTTTAAAACAAAATTGCGGATTCGCTCCATTATGTGAAGTCAATATTTCACCATTACATATCGTGTGTCAGTACTTGTCTATTATATAAATACACTCGAGAAGTGGGGTTTGCTTAATACTCGGTCCTTGGCAAATCCTAACCCTTAATTTGAACATCCATGGCGAGACACTATATTCTATCACTAGTCAAAGCAAACTAACCGGTGTCCTCAAGAATCACGTTAATACTGAACTAAAATAATCTAGGTCAAGAATCGCGTTAATATTGAAGTTTTCTTTGTTTTTGAGACGGTCAGCCGACACCGAAGCTCCCAATTTAATAATTCACAAATGACCTCCACAATTTTGCTAGTAAAGTATTCTATTTTTATCATATTTTATTGCCACCAGGTTTCACTTCTCGAATGTGTTTTATATAATAGACAAGTACCCTTGTATCGTGCCCACTCTACGAATTTTTTATTTTACCGCATGAATATTGTTTGACTTGTCAACGTCTTCTTTTTTTTTCTCCTATTTTAGTGTTCTATTAACCCTTTCAGTCACCATGTTCTCACATGAGAACATCACAGCTTCGCTTGGTCTTCTTGGACCCTGTAGGTGGCAGCGATACTCGAGTATGCGCTCCATAATAATAAGTAATGCGAAAAGACACTGGCGAAGTTTCAAACCGATGATGCTAAATTCTGATTTTTAGCAGTATTTTGAAGTTGTTGCACATCCGTACTCGAAAGAATGGATCTACCAGGTATGTTTTCATGCATTTTTTTACCAGATTTACCATGAAAATACGCGAAAAAAGGGGTTCATTTGTCCTTTTCAGTTAGTTACCCCATCTATTAAAAAAGTTTATCTCGCTAGTGCGTTGGATAGATGGCGCAGATTTTTTCGAAGTAGCGTGTTCTTGGGTAAGGACAGTGTGACTTGATACTAACTTTTCTAGTTCAATAGCAGCATATATGGTACAGTCAGAGGAACATACTTTTGGTAGTATTATTTGAAAACATCAGTGATAACTTTTTCCTGTCAAGTCGCTATTCTGTAAAAGCGACTCACTATCTTCTTTTCCAGGTCCATCCAATGATCGACCACGTCGAGTTCGTCACGCTGACATACTGAATGTCTTGGACGCGATCGACTCAGACCTTTCAGAGTTATCGGACCTACCAAACTCAGATGACGAAGGTGAAGATTGGGCGTCAGTAAATCTATCGCAGCCACACGATACGGATGAAGATTCATTATCGGAAGTTGAGGATGATGAGCCGCTCCTCCCCCGCCTCCGAAAAATCGAAAACGCAGACTCGTATGGAAGAATGCGATCTTCTCGAAAGTTATCAACAATGCCGACCCGGCGCCGCCGCCACTTGGTCCCGAGGAGCCTATAGACTACTTCAAAGAATATTTTGATAGTGAATTTTATGAGTTAGCCGCCGAGATGACCAATCTTTATTCTGTACAGAAAACCGGCTCAAGTTTGGGTACAACAGCCTCTGAAATAAGAAGGTTCATAGGTATTCATATAGCGATGAGTGCTTTTAAATTCCCAAGGTATCGCATGTACTGGGGTAGTCGGACTCGGATACCTCTAATAGCAGACGCCATGAACTTCAATAGTTTTTCGCGTCTCCGAAATTTGTTTCATCTGGTAGATATCCTCTCTAAAGACCCGGAGAACACCGATCGCGTATGGAAGGTTCGTCCGGTTATAGACCGGGTCCTGAAAAAGACAGAAAGCATCGTACCTTCTGATTATGTATCAGTCGACGAGCAAATGGTGCCGTACACCGGTGCATTGGACATAAAACAGTATATCAGGGGGAAGCCAACACCGTGGGGCATAAAAATCTTTATGCTTTGTAACAGTAACGGCATCATACTCACTTTTGATGTTTACCAGGGTAAGAAAACTATCCTGACGGAAGAGCAGAAGCAGTTCGGACTGGGACCTGGAATGGTACTAGCTCTTGCTGGTCGCGTCCAGCTTCGCCCGCATACGAAAATATTCTTTGACAACTTTTTTACGAGTATTCCGCTCCTTGAAGAGCTTGAACGGAAAAGTATGTATGGCACCGGCACGATCAGAGCGACTAGAGTTCTTGGCGCAAAGTTGGAATCTGATACGTCTCTGAAAAAGAAAGGAAGGGGGCGTTCCACGAGCTAGTGAGTGGAGAAGTATGTCTGATCAAGTGGATGGACTGTAGATCGGTGATAGTCGCTTCTAACATGATTGGAAGCGGCAACGTAAAAACGTGATGAAGTGGTGTAAGAAAACGAAGACAGAGGTACAAGTGACGCAGCCGGAAGCTATTGCGGCTTATAACCTGAGTATGGGTGGGGTTGATAAGCTTGACCAGATGGTATCCTACTATAGGACCCTCATTCGATCAAAAAAATGGACTTTGAGACTCGTATTCCATTTGATCGATCTTGCTGTAGTCAACAGTTGGCTTGAATATGTCGAGATTTGCAAGGCACAGAATATGAGACAAAAGAACATTGTCGATTCGTTCACCTTCCGACTCGACATAGCAGAGACTCTCATTATGTCTGAAGACACTCCTAGAAGAAGAGGCCGACCCAGATCTCTTCCTTCAAGCGAAGAGGAGGAGAGTGATGAAGAAGACTCGGTTGCCGAAAATCGTAGGAAACGAAAACTCAAATTTCGTAGGCCCTGCTCTGCCGTGAAGAAAGATTCCTTTGCTCATTGGCCAGAAAAATTTGCCGCCCAAAACAGGTGTAAAAATGCCCCCTGTATCATGAAGACTAGGTTCATGTGTACCAAGTGCAACGTCCCACTTTGCCTGGAAGAATCGCGAAACTGTTTCGCACAGTTTCACAAACCTAAAGAAACGTAAAAGGATCATTGTCAATTCAGTTTCTCGTTTTTTGTACTATATTTGAAGTCTCAGTTTTTCATTGGTTTTATACTGTATTTGAATAAATTTGGTCACACTGTCCTTGCTCAAGTACATGGTGGAAAAGAAAGAAGACGTTCAGAAAAAAATCTGAAAAAATTCCTGGTAAGTACTTATCCATCACATGGTTGACTTTCGCTACTCTCATAATTTTGACCTTCCAGGCTAAAATTCGTGACTGAAAGGGTTAATGGGCCCCCCCTGTCCCCCCCCCCTATCTTTGATTAGTAGGTCCCATTAATGGGTCCCCCCTGTCTTTGATTAGTGATAAACAAATTAATTGATGGATTGATTAATCGGGTAAGGGAACTAAGGTTTAGGGTAGGTGGGTCAACAAATTCATTACTCATTTTTAGACACATATCGACGAGGAATCATCACAACGTCTAATAAAATGATATAATAAAAGTTAAATATATAATCAGTCACAAGCGTTTCCCGAAGTATGTTTTGACAAGACCTGGAAATTTGCAGGTGAATCCTGTACTTTATCTGTTTTCAGACATTTACAATGGCAAATGAATGAAGTGTGGCGGGGGTAGTAATCAACATTGTCCCATCACGGTCTTTTTATAACCTACTTGCTTACCCGTCACACGTTGCTGTAATCTGAAAAGAAAAAATAAAAGTTCAAAATAGGGATAAAATCCTTTTTAATAGACAGTGTATAATAAATTTCGGTTTGGGCATCTACCTTTCCGTCTGTTTTCAAATCTCTTCAAATACTTCAGAATAAAGCAATGAGGATTCTTTTTAATATTGATTGCAGAACTTCAGTTAGACACCTATATGGGACTTCAGGAATTTTCTCTTTGGACCAACTTCATTTAATTTCTATCTCTAGTATTTGTCATGATTATCAATATAGTAATTTACCTGTAAATTTCTCCGGCATTTTCTCAACTAATTCTCAATTTCATAATTATCCTACTACGCATCGTTCAGACTTTTCGTGCGAAATTCGCCCGACATCGAGAGCGGGATTCAGCATCCGTCACATTGGCCCAAAAATCTGGAACTCAATTCCTGCATCAGTTCGAGAATGTAGTAACAAGCGACATTTTCTAAGACTGGTGAAGAAATATCTTATGACATGCTAAGCATTTTGTTCATCAGGATTTTTTTTTTCGTTGTTGTAAAATTTAGTTAGAAAATGGCTGTGTATTTTCGTTGGCAATATTTTCAGCGCTAAAGTATGCCACCAGGCATGTGCGCTGTTTTGTGACATTTATTTATGTACGTGTTATAAATAAAAATATTCTACTCTACTCACAAAAAATACCAGATATTTCGGTCACATATACAGTGACCGTCATCAGTAGTTTTACTACTGATTGTTTAATTTTGCAAAGGACCTGTTAGGTCTATTTCCATGAGCCCAGACTGAGTTTCTTTGTTGAGCTTTTTAAAACAAAATTGTCTATTAAAAAGGATTTTACCCCTATTTTGAACTTTTATTTTATCGTCATGGAAAGGCAGTGTGGTCTCCGAAATTATCTACGTCTGAAAAGAAAGGAAATTTCCCCTGTGGAAAACTCACCCTCCGGGGAAAATTCCCTACAGAACGCGCCCCCCCCCCCCCGATACAAATAAATCTCACCAGATAATTCCCCTTGATTGGAGAGTCAAGTCCATAAGCCGAAAAACAAGATAATGAACTGAATTGACAGCGCTGAATTGAAGATCGTGTGAATTGAAACACTTTTTTTCTTCAAACGTCGGGTTTTCAAGAATAGAATTAATCCCAGGCTGAACAAATTTGTCCTTTACCCTATATTTATATATATCATCTAACTACTTAACTAATTGATTAAAATCAAGCTGCCATCAATCCACGGCTAATTGGAGAAAAAAACAAGATAGATAGTCTGAGTGAGAGGCACAGCTGGCATAAGCCTTTTTTAGGAATGTATAAAAATGATGTCATTTTCTAAAAAAGGCATAAGCCTTTTTTAGGAATGTATAAAAATGATGTAATTTTCACTTGTTGATAGATAATCTATTATCTATCCATTAATCTTGGGACAGAACTAAGGTAGATAGTCATAGAACTTTAGGGATGATCGAGATTTCTGGGTTGACTCATGAGGAACAATGTTGACTGGCCTTGTATGCAAAATGGGAGACTGAATTTGCTTGAACTCACAGGCGAAGAAGTGTTCTAAGCCTAGTAGGCTTGCCTGCTTAGAGTCTCATACGCAAACATGTGCAAAGGGTTGGAAATAAAGTGTAAATCAAGTTAATTTTAATATGGACAATCCTCCCCCCACAGAAAATTCCCATCGACAACTCCCAATTGAAAATTTTTGGCACCAGTGACATAAAGATAATATTCTAAATTTGAAAGTATTTGAAAAATTAGGTTGAGTGCCAAATTGAGAGAATTTATTTAAAAAGAAATTTTAAAATTTCTGAAGTGTATTATATCACAGAATTCATAATTACCTAATGCATTAATTGAAAAAAGTGGATAATATGACCGGAAAAAGCTGTCAAATATTTGTGTCACGGGTTCTGTAGTTTCAGTCAGCACGAAAAGTATTAAAAAGGCTGTGGGGGGAGGGGGAACAATTTATACCTAAAACCTTCGCAAGAGTGTACTCAGCAGCTTCTTCGCGAACGAATCAACAGTCTAGTTGTGCATATAGGACAGATGTGCCTATAGGCATATACACTTGTTTTATTTGAGCAGACAAATATTACTGCGGGAAACGTATCGTTTGATCTGCTCTTCAATCCTCACAACCTTAAACCTTACAACCTCAGACAGACTACAAAATCAATTATCGCAGAAATGCAATTTTACTACTAAAATTGGAATTACCTTTTCCTTACAGCTGCTAAGCATAGATAGAATACTAATACAAACGGATTCAACGGAATATGACGGCGTCCACTCGTCATTCAAGATGGATAAGCAAATGTGACCGTTGCTGTAGACATGTGGATGAACTGGCAGGTACGGAGGAACGAAAACAACCTGAAAATAAAATCAGAATCCAAATATGAAATCCGTTTTAGAATGTAAATCCCTGATTTGAATTGATCAAGTAGAATTTTAATTTGGTCAAAGTTAGCTTTTCAATATCGACCAGGCTAAAACTGAACCTTAAAATAGGTCCTGGCAGAAATCAGCTTTATTAGACCCTGCATATCCACCTGCAATGGTCATTTGAAGGATGGTGTCCCTGAAAACACGTCTATTGATTCCTTATACGGGAAATTCGACAGACAAGAGGGGAAAAATAGGTAAATCGTTGACTAGTGCTATCAGACCTTAAGCTCCTAGCACCTTGGCGCCCTGAATTTGGTCATAAGAAGTCGAACTTCATTTCAGTAAATGGATTTCACGGTACCCGATGGGGAAAAACGTCTTTCTTACCGGACCAGAATTCTAACATTCGTTTTTTCAGTCAGAAAACTAAGCTTTAAAATAAGGAAAGCCTTTCTAGTTATGCAAAGATAAAAATCAAAATCTAAATGTGTAATCCATTTCAGAATGTAGATCCCTGATTTGAATTAGTCAAGAAGAATTTTAACCGGGTCAACATTAGTTTCTAAATATCTGCTAGACCAAAACTGAAACTAAAAATGGATCCTGGCAAAAATTGGCTTTGTCAGATAGTGAATCTCCGTTTGGAATGGTCTTTCGAGGGGTATTGCTCTTGAAAACCCATCTGTTGATTCAACTTAAGGGAAATTCAACAGACAAAACTCTAGAGAAAAACCTAGGTAAATTGTTGACGTGTGGTATATCAGGACCTAAGCTCTTAGCAACTTGGCGCCCTGAAATCGGTCATGGGAAGTCAAACTCCATTTCAGTAACTTGATTTCATGGTATCCGATAGAAAAAAAAGAAGGGCTAGCAAATTTATAAGACCCAATTTAAAAGACTTTATTGGAATATATACGCTTCGCAGTTGGGAATATAAAATCTAAAGTACCCTTGAAGTTCAGAACAAACTTACTAGAAAAACCACAGAACGTTTATTGACATTATTTTACTTCTACAAAAAGTAGCAAATAAACTTATAAAGCTTCAAATTTTGTACAATACTTTGCAATCGAGCGAACATTATACCTTTCTTCCATGACCACTGACAGATTGAGAAACCGTTTTATCTGTATCTCTGAACTTACTGTTAGATACACAAGCTTCGGTTTAGGGACCCCGTATCTCCTTGAACTAAGTCCAATACTAAGAACAAAAACAAAACTGATGGCTTGAGGATAAATCGACTTATTTTTTATGAGCAACGACCAATTGTCAACTGTTTTACCCCAGCCACCGTCTTTTATTCAATTTACTCATTTTACTAAACAATCGCTCGGATATCTTCGGTGGACATTCAGAATCCTTCGAATATTTCTTATTTTTGAGTATCATGCAATGTTTAGTATAATGAGATGTTTAAATCTGTTAACTACGCTAGAGTCTCCTTTCCTGATGTATACATCTTGAGAGCGTACTGATTTTTAAGGATTAGAATAAAAATCACATGACAAGAGACGGAATAATGTTGAATAAACCAACGTTCTGAATAAACTTCGAGACTAGATCTGCCATCTAGCCTCAATTTTGTTTTAACTAAATTGGTATAAGGGCAAATTAGGAAAGATAGGTGTGTTCAGTTACGTAGAAAGCTACATATGAAATTTATAGAACCACGCCTGTCGCCAACCCATCTTCTAATAGGGTTTGGCAATCTTTGAAGAAAATAGCACGGCTTTGCGCTGCAATTAGTTGTAAAGAGTAATCTTAGTAGTCGATATAACTGAAAAGAAAGTTAACGAAATTGTTTTAAAACAGTGGTAGAAGAGCTAGAATGTTTTTTTTTTGTATTTTTTTTACTACTTTTTCATGTATTTCTTTTTTTAACCAACACTGAGGTATATCATTTTCACATCGAATCAAAAATAGTACTATAGTAGAGGATAGCCAAATTACTACTAACTAATACTAACAACTCATGGCAGCACAGCATCAAACCATCTGAGACCACTACAGCTGTTCAAAGCTCAACCCAAGCTGTTAAAAGCTTCACTCTTTATCTCCTCATATTAATCCCTGATTTCCATGAAATTATTTCACATGAAGACGTTCTACCCCATTCGGGAACGACCAGCTTTTGGTATGGCCCTAGGCGGTAGGCCAAAAAAACACACTCTTTGGCAATCTAACATCCTTCATCCATAAGACAAGGCCTAGTCATCTTAAACTTTCTTTCATTATAGCCCTAGAAAACAGGATCAAACCTTTTGCACAGCCTACTGTTTGATATGCGGTAAGTCAAACGAGCATTCAGAAGCATTTTTAGCCGATTCCTTTCTAAAACGTTTAACAGTATCTAAACCATATCTAAAACTATCTTCATCCAATTCTACTTAAGAACATTTAACAGACCTTCCACAGACTTTTGAAGCACTCACGTTGCAGAGCCATATTTATTACCCTGGCTTTCTGGCTACTCAGAGCCACTTATTACCCTGGCTTCCAATATTCTAGTCTTAGTTTGACAATTCAATTAAGGTTAACTACCTCTTGTTCCAGACTATTCTCAAATACGAAAAAATACCCTTCTTCTAGGCTATTTAATAAATTTTCACTGCATCTGCCATCTTTACGAATAATACTACCAAGGTAAGTGAAGCTATTCACCAGATCGATTTTCTCGTTACCTAATATCACTTCTTTAAAAACCAAAGAAAATCTAAAAAAAAACTTTCATAGCAAGTAGGATGAAAAAGAAGAACCATGACACCATATGTAATTACGTATTTATATGTACCATATGTACATATGTATTTCCCATATGTACAGCAAAGTGTCCTCAGTACTAAGAAATAACGAATCTAAACCTTAAAATTTCAACAAAAAGGAAGGAATCTAACATCAAAAGAATTAAACATAAACAAATCAAACCAGAAAAATATGTAAGTTATAGGTTATAACACAATAAGATCATTTTTTCACTACTTCTTTCTGATGCACTTTTAGTCTTGTTTTTTTCTTAAGTTTGTAGCACTATTTTTATTTTTGTTCTGACGCAAGCCATTCTATCATCTATCAATTTTTATCATTATTTCTCTGACTATTTCAATTCAATTCAATCATTTATTACCAACAGCTACAACAAACAAGTAGTATAAGTGGAGTATATACATAATAATAAAAAAGAAAAAAAGAAAACAAAAAAGAACATCAACAAACACTAGCAATTAATTTCTACTATGAAAAAACTGTAAAAGACCATGGTTAGGGCCAATATTACAAAATGCATCTGCAGAAAGCCTTTTGTGTAGGTCACCGAGCTTTTGAGTTACATCCGTATCATAGAAATTTTTAACTAGATACCGATTTCTAGTCCATGGCGGCAGAGAAGGAAGAAATTTGTAAAATTTGAAACATATAACTTTAATCTTCTTCAAATCCTTTAGCTTAAGAACAGAATGAACACCCGAAAAACAAAGTACATAATGATCAGAAAAAGTAGAGAATAAGCACCCAATAGTTTTTCTGCAATAATTCCCATGGTTTGCTGCAATTTTTGAATAGATAAGCTGAATTTTTCTTGTTGCGTCATCAAAAATCTGTTTACGGAAGAGAGTTATAGAGTTAACATCAGTAATACCAATCCACCGAAAGGACAGAAAATTCATTACATACCAGAGGAGTAGACGAAGACAGATTATAAGATAAGAATTCACACTTGTCAAGGGCAGAAAGGGCAGAAAGGGCAGATTTAGTACGAATAACCAACAGAATGTCATCAGCATAGGCAATGTAAGAAATATCATTAGAACCAGAAAAATAGGCGCCTGAGATCTTTTCCAGAACATTAGAAATACAAATTTTGAAAAGGACTGGTGATAAAACACATCCCTTCCTTATGCCTCGAAGTACTTTAATAGTTGTTTTGGAGAAGATTTCAGGCGGAGGTAAGAATTAGAATACCAAAACCGTATAAGATAAATAACCGAAAAATTAACACCAGAAGAAGCCAAAGAAAAGAAAAGCTGGTTATGAACAACAGAATCAAAAGCCTTTCAAAGATCAAGTGTGCAAAAATATATGTCTCTACCCTTAGAAAGACTGGAGAGAAGAGTAGACAAAAAGGAACGATGAGCTTGTTGGAATACCATAGCAGATCTAAAAACAAGCTGATTATCACTAAAGAAAGAAATATTTTTAGTTAAACTGGGCCAACCAATATGCTCGAAAATTTCGATAATATTGCAAAAAACAGTAATTGGATGGTAACAAGAGTAATGTGTTGGCGGTCTTCATCTTTCTAAAACTGAAGTCACGCTGCCACACAAAAAGCTTTCCGGGACGACAGAAGACGCCAAGCACATTTGAAACAAAAGCGCAAGATGTGACACAAGTTCAGCACATTGGGGAGTTAGATGCTTTTTAGAGATACCATCTATGATGGTATCTACTATGAAATTGTTGCTTTGCATTGCGCTGGCGATTCCTTTTGTATTTAATATTATTTTACTCAAAACGAGAATTTGGCTATTTTTTTCTTTAGCTTGTCATAGTTGATTATAAATAGACTATTACCTCGTCTCGTCTTACCTACAAAACTGATAAGTTAAATAATTAAATGTGTTCCTCCTCTTCTTTGCTGTTCATCGTACAGCTCTTATGTTTTATTAATAAGAGTACAGCTCTTATGTTTTATTAATAAGAGTACAGCTCTTATGTTTTATTAATAAGAGTACAGCTCTTATGTTTTATTAATAAGAGTACAGCTCTTATGTTTTATTAATCTCGGGCATTTTGTTTGTATAGTCCCTATTTTAGAGAACTCCTTAAATTTTTACATCGATCATTTTTCGTGTGACATATTTCGATTTTCAACCACTTTTTAAGGCTCAACCAGTTTGTTGTTGTCTGCAGTTTTTTTCTTTACTAATCTTTTATTGCGTGTAATAGGCTTCTTTCAATAAGTAGTATCTGCTCTATAGAGTTGATTCCGGGTTGTTACAAAAGACCAAGGCCGAACACAAGACCGAATACCAGGTTGTTACAAAAGACGGAGACCGAAGACCAGCTTGTTACGAAAGACCGAGACCGAAGACCAGGTTGTTAGAAAAGACCGATACCGAAGACCAGGTTGTTACAAAAGACCGAGACTGGAGATCAGGTTGTTATAAAATACCGAGACCGAAGACAAGGTTGTTACAAAAGACCGAGACCGAAGAACGGGTTTTTACAAAAGACTGAGACCGAAGACCAGGTTGTTACAAAAGACCGAGACAGAAAACTGAAGACCGGGCTTTTACAAAAGACTATGACCGAAGACCAGGTTGTTAGACAAGAACGAGACAGAAGACCAGGTTGTTACAAAAGACCGAGACTGGAGAGCAGGTTGATATAAAATACAGAGACCGAAGACAAGGTTGTTACAAAATACCGAGACCGCAGACCGGGTTTTTACAAAAGACTGAGACCGAAGACCAGGTTGTTACAAAAGACCGAGACCGAAAACTGAAGACCGGGCTATTACAAAAGACTATGACCGAAGACCAGGTTGTTAGAAAAAAACGATACCGAAGACCAGGTTTTTACAAAAGACCGAGACTGGAGACCAGGTTGCTATAAAATACCGAAACCGAAGACAAGGTTGTTACAAAATACCGAGACCGAAGAACGGGTTTTTACAAAAGACTGAGACGGAACACCAGGTTGTTACAAAAGACCGAGACCGAAAACTGAAGACCGGGTTATTACAAAAGACCGAGACCGAAGACCAGGTTGTAACAAAAGACCAAGATCACAGACCAAGTTGTTACAAAAGAGCGAGACAATTTTTTCCTCCAAACTTTTTGGGGGACAACTGCCCCCCCTCCCCAACGTCGCCCCTGAATCTACTGAACGTAGTTTGAACATCAAAACGAATTTCTTTAAAGAAAATTCAAATCCATAGAACCTTTAAAACTAACTGAAAGTATCCTTAGCTTATATTAATCAGTGAATTGCGATAATTGTGATACGTAATAGTTGTGATACACACCAATAGTTGTGATACTTAAAAACAGGAATTGTAGTTTACTGAGACTAGAAGTACAATAAGCAAATAATTAATGGCAATAGGTTTTAATAACTGCTCTTGAACGCAATTCAATAATTACAATTGGCAATGGAATGCCACAGCTTTAAAAAAAATCAATTGCAATAAGCTTATTGAATGCGTAGATTATCTTGTTTAAACAACAGTATATTCAATAAATAATTCAATAACAGTAATTCAATAAAGTTAAAATACTTGCCTACTAAGATAAATGTAATTTAGCATATAAGAAAATATGTGCTGAAATGCATCCTGCTTGTTCCACTAATTTCCATTTTAGCTGCTGTTTTGAGAAAGAAATTAATAGCACTAAAACGCAAAAGACAAATTCAGTAAATTAAAACGGAGGTGATGCAATTATTTCTCCTCTTTACAGCATTCTCAACGCAAAATTTTTGTTAAATAAAGCACTTTTTTCTTTGTTGTTTCCCGTCCTTTTTTTAATGTAAGTCAATATAATCGTTAAATAATTTCGCAACTACAATTCCACGATCATTCACACCTTCACAACAATTTAACAACAATTTAACAATTGTTAAATTGTTCACAACAACACAACAACACGATTGTTCACAACAACACACCTTCACAACAACACAACAATTTAAGTTCTTCTTTTTAAACATCAGTATCAGTTACAGATCAGAAAATGTGCAAACTTTCTGTGCAAACTATTGCGCAACTATTTGCAAACTAATGTGCAAACTATTCTGTCTTCCGTAGATAACATTAGCTGAATATCCCTG
The DNA here is from genome assembly GCF_049724085.1 of Artemia sp. Qi Xiang Cuo. Taxonomy (NCBI): domain Eukaryota; kingdom Metazoa; phylum Arthropoda; class Branchiopoda; order Anostraca; family Artemiidae; genus Artemia; species Artemia sp. Qi Xiang Cuo. The sequence goes on from NC_142804.1 coordinate 70,637,318, forward strand.
CTTTATTTATTATTTCAGATACATTATTTCAGAACACTCTTTTTACACTCCTGAAATAAAGCTATAGATCATCTCTTCCAAGGGGTTTTAAATCGGACCAAAACGTATACTTACTATTGGAGCCTCGAATGGATATTTCTTGCTAAATTTAAATCTTAATAAGAATCGCTCATTCTCATATACGGTACTAGGTGCCCCAACAATAAAGAATTCCCACCTGGAAGTAGAAAAATCAAGAATTATTTTTAAAATGTTCATCAAACCTTTGTTTATGCCATTAGTTTGTGTCAGTAATACCTAGCCAATCACATTAGATAATACAATGGGTAGCTAAAGCCAGTATCTCCCAAAAGAACTTTTACAGTGAGAATCAGTTGGCTTCCAATAATTACAAGACACGTTTCACTTATGGCTAGGGTTGGGGCGACCTGTTTTTTTCTATTTTACGTTGTCTGATAGACTCCTTGGGTAGTCGTATTTTCAGATATGAACATTAAGAATTATTTCATTGATTTGTCTAGATTGACCACCACTGTGAATTTTTCACTCGACAATACTGGGCAATCCAGAATAAAAAAAAATAAAAAATCTAAGTTGCTTGAAAATTAAAGGATGCTTCCTAGGGAAACAGCCAAACTAGCCAAAATAAATAAAAAATGTACAGGGGCAAGTAAAAAAACTCCAATGTTGGCAAAACTCTTCTCGCATTCTTACTACTGACTGAAGTCCTCGTTTATTTTATTGTTATTGTTGTTAATGTTTGTATTTTATTGTTATGCTGTTATGGTCCTGCCATAATAATTCGACCCTATGTCCCTAATTCTTTAAAATACAAAAGGCAGTAAAAATGAAATCAAGTTCTTTAGATTGATTAAGTATAAACTTGCACAATCATACACATTTAATGAAAAAGAAATACATATACAGTTATGCAATTTTAGTACTTAGCGGGCGTCAAGTTTGAAAATAAGGAACGTGTGTGGAAATCAGCACAAAATGAGCAAAACAATATATCATCATTGAGCTCTAAAATGTGAAGCTTTCCTGATTACTGTAGCAAAAGACAAACACTACCATTAAATGGGAGTAAACTGGGTAAAAAACCAATTGGTGAATTGGGTATAACCCTACCATCTTGTTATCAAATAGGAATTGAGAAGTATATCATTGAATAGCTAAATGAGTAAGCTATGCATTAACACTTATTATTAAAATTTATTCACAACTTTTACTTGATTACTTAATTACTTAATTACAAGATCACGAATTTGAAAAGCCCGTTAGGCCTATATTTATCCTTTTAGCGTTTCAATTTCGTTCTTGTATCAATTGAATCATTATTTTCTTCAGATTCCAAAAGTATTACTTTTGTTATTTAATTTGTGTTAAGTCAAGTACAAATATTAAATATACTGTTGCTCTTCAGAGACCAAGAAAAGAAACCAAGAGATGTTACGTTTAAATATAACAAAACTACTTATTTTGCAACATTAGCCCGACTGTTTGGCTTGATACATAATAAGATTAACAGCCAAAAGAATTGTAAAAAAGTCCTGGTTGTCAGGCTCATATAGACCTAAGATGGAGCCATATGGAAAAAATGTTTACATTTCAATGTCCTTGGTACTTTAATTTGTCCTTCTCATCAAGGCTGTACCCAGGATTTTTTTTGGAGGGGGTTTTACTCAATTTTTTTTTTTGGGGGGGGGGGGTTACACAAAAAAAACTCAAAAAACGCATACACAATTTGTTTATATCCATTCTTGTCACATTTCTACGAGTCAGACAAACATTTCCGAGGGGCGGGGGGAGTTCAACCCCCATAACCCCCCTCTGGGTACGGCCTTGTTTTTCATATTACTGATTCATCATGCCCGCACCATTAGAAGTTTGCACCAATGAGGAACAACGAGCAGTAATCCGGGGTCAGAAGCTGCATCAGGAACCACAATTCATCAAAGAATTTTGGCGCAATACAGGAACAGTGTGTGGCCTAAACTTGGTGTCGACGAATACATAAGAAAAATGCGTATCCCTCGAACGAGAGATACGCATAAGGAAAAAGCCGGAAGACCATCCATGGCAACAAATCATGACAACAAACAGCGCGCACGTGACATTTTCGCTAGACAAACGAGTGACAATTGATGAAGTGGAACATCGTCAACAAATTAGTCATGATTCTCCCTGTGAAATCACCCACAACAGACTTGGATTTCATTAAGTCTATGCAAGCTGGGCCCCAAAACAACTCATAGTGTTGTGTTAACAAACATGCTTTGAGACTTGCCAAACGCATTTGGGTCGCTATACAAACGCAGGTGACGGTTAATACACAGAATCACCACTGGTGGCAAAATCTGGATCCACCATTAAGAGCCAAAAAGTAAATAGCGGAGTTTACTGCCCCTGACGCACCTTCCAATCATAAAATCTGGATCACGGGTCGTTGTTTCTCGTTGATGCAAACTTCTAATGCAGCTCCCATTATCTCTCTGCAATATGAGAAGGACAAGTTAAGGAATTAGGGTCGAAATTTTATAGCAGGACCACGACAGCATAGCAAGAAAATAAATAAAGACAAAGGTCAATAGTAACAATGTAAGAAGAGTTATGTCAACATTGAAGATATTTTTTTATTCAGCTTCATAAATTTGGACCAAAATTTATCTGAGAATGTAATCCTTTAACAAAACCGCAGGGAGGAGAACATCCTCCCTACCCCTCCTCCTTCCAAGTGTACTGCTATTTAATCTTTTTTTTTTGTATTTGAAAATACGTGTAAAATAACATAAAAAGGACAGATCAATAAATAAAAACAAACAATTACATTGATACTATTTTTTATTGAAGCTAGTCAGATTATTAAATCTAAAAAAAAATAATAGTTTTTTTTTCTACGGAAAGTAATGAGCAATATTAAAACTTAAAACGAACAAGAATTATTCTGTTTAGGAGCTGGGTTGCCCCTTCCGCATCTCTCGCTCGTTATATTAAAGTCTTAAAGTTCTTTAAAAATAAATCTTATTCAAATTTAATTACTCTTTTGTTTCAGGGGTCTTTCTTAAACGATTGGGACAAAATGTCAAACTTTTTCTTAAAGAGCAGCAGAAGCATATATCAGAAAAAAAAAAATATAAATACGACAAACGGGGCTATGGCCAGTAAATGAAAACGAAGAAAAAACAAAAACGAACATTTCGCCCGTATCTAATAAGGCTTCTTCAGCGTAGAGAAAAAAATAACTAAAACTAAAAAATATACATAAAACTACATATTTTTAGGTGAGTCTATTTTAGTTTTATGTATATTTTTTAGTTTCAGTTTATATTTTTTTCTCTACACTGAAAAAACCTTGTTTAATATTGCCAAAGTATTCGTTTTTGTTTTTTCTTCGAATACATTTATTAGCTAGAGACCCGTTTGTCGTATTTATATTTTTGTTTTCTGTCATGGCTGGCCAGTTCGGCTTTAGATCTTTTAAGCATATATCAGCAGAAAAATAAACTAGCTGAAGCTCATATACAAAATGTAAGAAAAAGACAAGAAAACACACAAGCACTGTGCAAAAAACAAAAAAGAAAGAAAACTTACAGTAACAAAAACAAAATCCAACACGGAATTTGAATAAAAATTATGCGCTTTAGAACCTCAATAATAAACAATCACAAATTCGAAAGATACAAACAAACTTTTCTCTCTTTAAAACTGAATAGCTCTTTACTTTTTATTAGAATAGCCGACTTCAGCAATAAAAATATTAGAAAGATCATTTGTATTCAAAATTAGATAGATCATTTGTATTAATAAATATTGCTACTAAAGTCATACAGATACCCATATGGGAGGTCAAGTGGGACAGCTACCTCTTTTCCTGGAGAGACAAAAACCAATATAAAGTGAACAATAGTATATAATTCGAAATAGATAGTATTCTTCTTTCAAAATAGGCTTCCATTTGACCTTTCCCTCTGCAATTTTTTGTGCTACAAAAAGAAATTTAGTTTCAGAAAATTGTTCACAGAGAACTATGACAGTTTTTTTTCAACAATTTACACAAAACAAAACGAGCTTGAAAATAAAAATAAAAGAACTAAACTTACTCAAATATATTCCCCGCGATTTTATCTGCATCAATTTCAATCCAAGGGCGTTGAGGACATGACATAAGTCTATCCAAATCCTTCAATATTCTTTTCTAAAAAATAAAATGTTATTGTGTAACTAAACCATACAATGTTATCATTTGATTATGCAGTACAACAAATACCAGGACATTTAATTTGCCAATACATGCTTATTAGCCAATTAAAACGTTGGGGAAAAAACAAGGATGGGTTCCTTTATGAACCCCCCCCCCATGTTTTTTGTTTGTGTTTTTTTATACAAAATTAAGTAAAAAATATTAATTGGAAAGGTAGTTCATATTATATTTGGAAGGAGAATTGAAAAATAAAATTATATATTTCATATTTTTCTTCTAAATTATATGTTGTATGTTAATTTTGGTCTACCTACAACAACAATGTCTCTTGTTTTCTTTTCAAATTTGTTTTAAGAGCCAGTTGCTGATGCGAAATGGGTAAAAAAAACAATGCAAATAAACAAAATCATTCTCGTCGTATTTTTGAGATTTGAAATTTGTGTGACACCAAAATCTTATCAAAAGTCTTGCTTTTGTTTGGTGAAATTGGCCTTATGAGCCAATTTGGGCTTTATGAGCAAATTGGCCTTATGAGCCAATGAAATTGGCCTTATGAGCCAATATGGCCTTATGAGCCAGCTGTTGATGAAAAATAAATACAAAAACTATATAAATAAATACTAAAAACTATAAATACAAACACAAGCCTACAAAAGCAGCAATTTTTTTTATATAACCTAGGGCTATATACAGGCATTACATGATCAGGGGGTGGGGGAAGGGTACAATTATGGATAGTGTTAAGTAGAGAATTGAGTGATAAATTTATTTTTTGCTATTTGATTTCTATATTATATCAAATAATTATCCACCTATTAGAGGCCAGAGGGGGGACAGCTGGGGTGTAATTGCAACAGAAGCAATTACCATGCCTAAAAAGAGCCAGAATAAAATTCTAGTATTCTTTTTTTTGTTAGATGACTTCTGTGTTACACTGAAATTTTTTCAAATGCATTTTATTTCGAATTCTACTGTTTGTTCGGTTTACTTTTTTAACAGCAAACCATGTGGAAAAAGTGAGAATTGTAAATAGTTTATGAAAAACTAATTGAGTCGTTGCTGCCCACTATGGTGAAAAATACAACAACCAAAACTAGTTGTTGTTTTTTTTTTTTTTTTTTTTTTTTTGTTTTTTTTTAAGCTGTCATCAAGAGTTCTGGCTCTTCTAAGATTTTGAAAAGGCAGAACTGAACCACATGAAACTCAAGGTTAAAATTCAGAATATTTTTTGTTGCAAGATGGTAAAGAAAGGGACAATGGTAACTGTGGTGACTTTCTAATATCTGTGTGGGTCCTGGAAAACAAATATATTGTAATACTAGAAAGAAATTAAATAGTGATAATCTTACTGTAAAGAGACAATTAACTTGTTGGTGTGAAACATCAGTTTTGTTATGAGCAGTTCTACTCTCAGCTAACAACTATTAGAACATCATATAATTGTACAGTCCTAGATAGTGCAAATTTCTCACAGATAGAGGATAGCATGCTTAACACATCTTTATCAACTCTCTTATCTAGGAGGGGACATGACTAAATTATGGTCATGTTAGCAGGACTACTCACAAGGAGAGAGGAAAAGCGATAATTTATAGAGGCTAGTTCTTCAAATAACTCAGACCTTACTGAGGTAGCATAATAATAGGTTTAGGTAATATTTTTGAGCCTAATTGTACAGTTTTCTATTCTGCTTATTGTCCTTTTTGGTTCTCCTTATGTCTTTTCCAACTGTTCTTTGGTTTTGTGTGTGCATATAAGAAATCTTTCTGGTTTCCTTGCCAATAACTACTTATTTCTGAAACTACACAAAATATTATGTTAAAAAATGGGAAAATAAATAAATAATACTAACTAAAAAGGGAAAAATATAATACACATCATAAAAACAAGAAAGAATTAAAAGACAAGGATTGACATTGGTGAAGCAGCAAAGCATATCCTGAAATGCTGGAGGAAGACCTTTTGGATCAATCAGTTACTGACAAAAGAGCTGATAACAAACTTGACTCTTCTATCTCTGAGCCACTCACCAAAGGTTTAAGTGATTTATATTTTCTTTTATTTAATTTTTAGAAAAAAAATACTTAAAAAAATAATTCTTAGAAAAAATATTTTTAGAAAAAATGTTTAGAATTTTTTCTTTAGAAAATACTGATTACTAATAAGAATATACCATCTTTGACTTCTGCCCCTCTTAGCCAACTGATGTGTCTTTTAACATCCTTCCTAAATATACTAATGAATAAAATTTCATTTTTTTAATAGAACTTAAATACCAGAAATAATTAACATGGAAGTACTCCACAAAGAGGGTTGTGACCACTTTCCAATTAGTTTGATAAAAATTTTAATTTAATCGGTTTACACTGATAAATCAAATGATTTGGTTACATTCCATGGTAGGTTTAATGAAAATTTTACCCTCTGAAATGACAATTCAAACAATTGCCAGAGTGTTTCAAAATATTTAAACAAGCAGCAGCTTGGCAGATGGCATTATAACAAGATTTGCCTTGTTTCTACATTTTAGTTTGTCACAATATTTACAAAGGCCTAAGAACTCTCATAGAACAGATTTTTTTATGCTGAATATAAAAATTTTAGATTGCAGCTGAATTTACTATTTAATAAAGTACAGTCAATGATTGTAAAGAATCAAAGGTAAACTATTTAAAGACATATAGAGCAGAAAAGAATAATTTACAGAAAACTTATTAAAAGAAAAATTTTGAATATAAGGAAACAAAAAAAACAGCTGTTTCAAACTTGTAAGACACAAGATTTTTAAAAAGCTTAAAAAAAATTGGAAATCAACAAGCAAATTAATAAACAAAGGCAGTCTCCCAGTATAAAAATTTTAAGAAATCAAATTTTGAGGAACTAGATAGTAATTTTTCTTCCTAGCAATGGCCAAATAGCCTAGAAGGGAACATAACACTGTCTGGCATAGAGTACATAGAATACTCCTTAAAACAAGATAACTAAGAGCTATGTTATACAATAACAAAAGAAGAGGTAGAAGAAGCAATAAACATACCTCCTGGGTATTCTGCTCTAAGATCACATGGTATAGATCTACCCACAAGAATATAAAACTTCTGCAGGGTACTTTAATGCCAGTTATTGTGAGGCTATTTAACTTAGTGTTGGTAAATATGGTTTGGTCTGAGCCATTGAAGGAATATCTATTATTCCTACTTTATAAAAAGGGAACTGCATATTACATAGTAACTATATGTCTATTGGCTTTCATAATAGTTTAAGCAAGATTTTTGAAAAGGTTACTGGTAACAGATTGAGTTACTGAGTGGATAAAAGGGACTGCTGGAAGAAGAACAGCCTATTTTTTTGAAATATAGTCGGTCAAGCAGGTACCCAGAACAATCCTTAAGCAATTTCTCTGGAAAACATCTAGCAAATCTTCATCTGCTTTTCAGAACGCCCATGCTTCAGAGCCGTATTTGACCACTGTCATCACAGTAGCTTCTAATATTTTATTCTTGGTTTGCAGACTTATCTTTCTATTCTTCCAAACTTTTTTTAACTGTGAAAAAACACCCTGAGCCTTGGCTATTCTACTGTTAAAATCTTCACTGCTCCCACCATCTTTACTAATAATACAACCAAGGTAAGTGAAGCTGTCCACCTGATCAATATTTTCATCACCCAATGTCACCTTTTCATCTTCACTTATTCCTAGCCTTAGTGACTTGCCTTCTTAACATTAATTTTCAAACCTATTCAAGGACCCTGAACTCGCAAAACCACTAAAAGTTCATTAATTTTGCTCACACCGTCATCTAAGATGCTTAAATCATCAGCTTAATCTAAGTCCAGGAGACTTACTCTTCTCCAGTTTTATTTCGTGGTCTCTCATTGCCTTTCCTGTGTTTCTTACGACCAAGCCCGTCAGAATAGTCCATAGAGAGTGGGTCAGAACACAACCCTGCCTAACTTTTTGATTAATACAAAACCAGCTGCTAACCTCATTTCCTACCTTAACCACAGCAGTGTTATTTTTGTACATAGCACTAATCACATTAATGTATTGTCTTGTATACCATACACCTTTACTAAAGCTCTTCTATCAACAGAATCGAACGCTTGCTCATAATCTATAAAACTGAGGACCAAAGGCGTTTGACAACTCAGGCACTTCTCCATAATTAACCTAAGAGTGAAAATTTGGTTAACATGTCCTCTACCTTTTCTAAAACTGCACTGTTCTTCTCTTAAGACTTTGTGTATGTCATCTCTCAGTCTGAAAAGTATCATACTACTAAGTAATTTGTTACCTACAGAGACCAGATTAATGCCTTGATAATTACTACGCTCACTTTTATCCCCTTTCTTATAAAGTGGCTTAATTAAGGTTTTCCTAAAACTGTTAGGTACTTCCCCTTTTTCAAAAATCATATTCTAATCTTCTGTAACTTATTTCTAACATCAGAGCCACCATATTTAAGAAACTCATTTACCACACCATCAGCACCTGGTGCCTTATTCATTTTTTAATCCTTTTATTACTGTTGCCAATTCTTCCTCACAAAACAGATCTTCCTTCACATCCAAGGTATCACAAACTTTTTCATTTTCCTCTATATCTTTTCATGCAACTCCATCTAGGTTTATCAAATTCTCAAAATGGTCTGCCCATCTCCCTTTAATTCTTTCGTTATCGCTAATTGTGGCCTCGTTCCTATCTTAAACTAGGCCAAGTCCAGATTGACTACTCACTCTCAATTTATTAACGTGTCAGTACAATATTTTACAATTATGCCGTCTAGCTGCATCTTCCAGATCCTCAGCAATTTTACCCATGACCTCAACTTCACACCTCCTTAGTTTATATTTTAAAGTTTTCTCCACTTTCTTTACATTCCGTTTGTTTTAATATGATCTGTCACTCAGATAATTCTTGTACAAATCTATTCTCCTTTCTATTAAACATAAAACTTTTTCACTAGTATTCCTAGCTGCAGTCTTAACTTTCTTCCTTAACATACCTTCAGCAACTACACAATTTATTTTTCTAAAATTACTCCAACCATCTTTCACATTATCAAATTTGAAACTCTCAAGTTAAGTATTCAACTGTTCCTGGAAAATTTCTCTCAAATTCTCATCCTGGAGTCTACTAACATCATAACTTCCCAGGAGGTAGTTACCCTTCTGATATTTCAGCTTTAAATTAACCCTTGACACTACTCAATGGTGATCTTTACTTTTAACATCAGTAACAGCACTCCTATATACCCTACTATCTTGTATTGATCCTGCTAGTCTTCGGTTTACTGCAATATAATCATTAAAGTCTGCTGTCTTACCATCACGTGAATACCATGTTAACTTATGAGCTATTTTAAGACCTAATACTGTATTGGTTTTAAATAGATTGTTATACCTACAAAATTGCAAGTCTGTATCCATTACTGTTTTCTTTTCCTATACTAAATTTAACGAGGCTGGGATACCATCTATTCCCATTTCTGTCAACCTGGGCGTTAAAATTTCCTAGTAAAAACATCATATTTCTACCTGGGACCCTGTTTATTTATTCTACCTGCTATATAGGATAATATAGATCGGCTTTTCTAATCCATGTATGAAGGGAAAACCCAGGGTTACAGGTTTGGAGTTGTAACAGAATTTCATGTTGTAACATAGACCTGAGAAAAGGTAGCTCACTGTCATCTAGGTTAATTTCTCTGTTTATTAATGATTAATTAAAAAAAAAAAAACTTTCCAAATAATAAGTTTTTAAAAGAAAAGTAAAGGCCATTTTAAACTTAAGCTCAGCAGATACAAATATCTGTTAAAATTCAAACTCAAAATGACCAGAAATTACTAATAAAGAATAAATGAAACCCAGAAAGAACAGAAATGAAATCGACAATAATAGCAAAAAACCTGCAAAAAGTAATAATATAAATGATTGAATAAATCTTAAAGAGATTAATGGTTAAATTGAATATGCAAATCAAGCTTAAAACGAAAAAAAAAAAAAAATATTTTACTAGTGAAGTATAAATGGAACCTGAAACAAAAAGAAATTAAATAAACAATCAATGCAAACAAATATACAATAGATACTAATATAAATGAATAAATAAATCTTAAAACGTGTGAAACTTAGATTGAATATGCAAATCAAGCTTGAAATGAACAAAAATCACTACAAACAAGAGTTTGGGTATTGCCTCCTTCTCTCATTGTAAAAGTCTAAAACCTACTGCGTCATTGGTACTTTACTGAAAACCAATTTTATGACAAATATTTTCTTTTGTACTTAATATTGAAAATTAACATCAAAATTATAGTAAAATTTTGAACTGATGAGAACAAGAGTTTGGATACTGCCCCCTCCCTTATTTGTAAATAAAAACCAAAAGCCTACTGCATCAATAGCAATTAACTGAAAACAAATTATATTACAAATATTTCCTTTTCCAGTTCTTACAGAACTGAAAATAAAAATAAGATTACAGTGAAATAAATTCTTGAACTGATGGATCTTTCAACAATTAATATCATTATACATCAGATATTCAATCTGATATTGTTCATACTTTCCAAGACTGCTCAAGACGCATATAGTTTTCAGTAAAGCACCAATGATGCAGTAGGTTTTAGACTTTTACAGTGAGAGAAGGAGGTGATACCCAAACTCTTGTTTGTAGTGATTTTGTTTGTTTCAAGCTTGATTTACATATTCAATTTAATTTTCACTTGTTTTAAGATTTATTTATTCATTTACATTAATATCTATTGCATACTTCAATAGTAATTTTTTTTTTCGTTTTAAGCTTGATTTACATATTCAATCTAAGCATTACTTGCTTTAAGAACTATTTATTCATTTATATTAGTACTTGATGTATGTTTTTGCTATGATTGTTTATTAAATTTCTGTGTGTTTTGGGTTTCATTTATTCTTTAATAGTAATTTCTGGTTGTTTTGGGTTAGAATTTTAATAGGCATTTGTATCTTCTGAGCTTAATTTTAAAATGGCCTTTAATTTTCTATTAAAAACTTATTTTTCATAAAGTTTTTTTTTTAATAAGTTTGGGGAAAAAGAATGCATTTGGAAAAAAAGGGTGTGAGGGGGCTGGTTACCCTCTAATATCTTTTGATGCTTAAAAAGTGAACTAGAAATTTCAATTTCCAATCAAATGAGCACTCTCTGGAGTTTATACAAGCATTCCTTCCATAAGAACCTTGTATGCCTCCAGGGCATGACTTATAAGCCTTGCCCTGAAGACTGTGGGGGAAGTGCCCTGCTCAAAGATATAATTTCCAGAACTTTCAACTAAGTTGAACAAAATGGCTATTTTAAAATTTTGATTGGATGTGTTTGGGGAAATGGTGGACATGGAAGGGGTTTTAGCTGCCTTCCAATCACTTTTGACTATTAAAAAGGACACTAGCCATTTAAATTTCTAATCAAATGAACCCTTTTTGAAGTTTCTGCAACAATGCTTTCTATAAAAATCTTATATGTCCCCAGGGCATAGCTCTCAACCCTTGCCCTGAGGGCTGTGGAGGGGGGTGTCATCCTCAAAGACCTAATTTCCAGAATGTTCAACTACGTTGAACAAAATGGCTATCTCAAAATTTTGATTGGATGTGTTTGGGGGAAAAGGTGGGTGTGAGAAGGGGACTAGTTGCCCTCCAATCCCTTCTGACTATTAAAAAGGGCACTAGCCCTTTGAAATACCAATTGAATGAGTCCTTTTTGAAGTTTCTATGACAAAGCTTTCTATAAAAAGCTTATATACCCCCAAGGCACAACTTACAACTCTTACCCTGGGGGCTGTGGGGGGAGTATCCTCCTCAAAACATAATTTCTATCTGGAAATCAGCTATGTAGAAAAAAATGGCTATCTCAAAATGTTGATTGGATGTGTTTGGAGAAACGGTGGGTGTGGAAGGGGTGTTAGTTGCCTTCCAATACCTTTTGACCCTTAAAAAGGGCACTAGAACTCTCAATTTCCAATTGAATGAGCTCCCAATAAGTTTATATAACACCCCCTTCCATATGAAGTGCCTCTTGGAAAAAACTAATAACAAATAAATAAATAATAAAATATTGGAGCTGTATGGCCATTACTATAGGCAATGCTATAGCATTGCCTCTGATATGGTAAGTTTTTCCTGCAGTAGTTGGGCTCTACCATTAAATCTAGGAAGTATGGCCTTTTCAGTGCTATTTTTTGCAGATGGCATTGTATTGGTGGCAAAATCTCAAGATAACATGCAAAAACTTTTAAACCTTGCCTTAGATTATGTGAATCTTATAAGATAAATGTTGATAAAACAAAACGTATGGTTTTCCATAAAAAAAAGCAATAATGAACAGGGTTACAAATTTTATTTTAATGGGAAAAAGATTCAGTTAGTAGAAGAAGCAGTTATTTGGGTTTTCATTTTTCAGCTAATAGCTCCTGGAAAAGACATACTACAGCCACTTTTGCAAGAGGCAAAGCAGCCATGTTCATGCTATATGAAAATAGTAGCTGAAACAAAGCCAATAGCCTAAAGATGCTAAAACAGGTATTCAAATCCAAAATAATGCCAATCCTTTGTTAATTCAGGTTCAAATTTATGATTCTTTTCATTGAGGAAAGTTAGGTTAATACAGATGGTAAAATTCTAACAAAGTTTATTGCCTTATCTAGAACACACGCTAGCCAGAACCATGTTAATACTGATGGTAAAATTCTAAAAAAGGTTATTGCCTTATCTAGAACATAGGCTAGCCAGAATCATGCATGAAAAATTACTAAAGCTGGACACAAAATCTCTGTGGTCATTTTAGATATTAAAAAATTGTAAGATGAAAGCAGTTTCTTCTATATATAGAATAATGTCCAAGGTTTCAAAGAAAGTGAGGACTTTTGGTAAAATTCTAGTTTAACTACTTTTCACTATATTGGGAAGAAGTTAGGTTATGAGAATGACACTTTTAGTAATGAATCCAGGGCCAAAAACATACTCTGGGAAGGTATTGCCAAGCTACTATATTAACCCTCTTCTGATTTCTATATCTTAGAAATGTGCCTACTTGACGGGTCTTACGGGGGAGTACGACTGCAGTAAAATACAACTTAACCAAAACCAATACATTAACATCAAAGACTAAAAGAAAATACCAATTGAAATTTTGACAAAACAAAATTTGACCTTAATTTTCAGTCATAAGATTCTTTTTCCCTGGTTTCAGTTCTGAAAAATAAAATTCCTGTTATTTGGGTAAAATCTTACACCATATCAATGGGTTTTTTTTCTAAGTTTAGGAAATGTATTTGCAGATCTTTGAAACCTCATAAATTAGGATTGAGCAAAGCTGTGAGGCTGAAAACAATTTTCTTGTACTTGAATTAAGCAGAAGGTTTGTTTTGCAAGGTTCCACTTTCATAACACAAAGATTTCAAAGGTCATCAAAGGTTGCAGTCCTCTGTAGAGAGAAGGAGTGGAGGTGGGTACTTTGAAATATCTATTTGGACTTACTTTTGTATGTCATCCAGCCAGCCATCATCCAGCCAGATGGAATTTAAAAATCATTTTGAAAGTATGTTGGATAAATTAGCTAGTCTTAATACTCCTTATTTAGTTATGGGTGATTTTAATATTGATTTAATGAAACTCCTATCTGCAGATCAGAATAGAATAGATAGAAATATTTTGCAGTTTTTGGAGGGCCTACTATCTTATGGACTAAACCCCGTATGTTTTGTGCCCTCTAGAATAGCTGATACATCATTTTCACTTATTGATAATATTTTTTCACCTTATAGTGCTGTTAATACATTTGTTATTCCTGATGATTCATCTGACCACTGTATAATTATGTCTGATTTTCTTATAAATTTTCCGCATAATAAAAAAATCAAACCAAATGTAGAGATTTTTCACATAAAAATGTGTTAAGGTTAAAAGAAGGGCTTGGTGATGTTGATTGGAGTCCTGTAATTGATGAGAAGGATCCGAACCAATCATTAGATAAATTTTATTATATTATGAATGAAAAGCTTGATCTTTTTTGCCCATATAAGAGCCCGAGAGGAAAGAAACTTACCCCAAAAAAACCTTGGATAAATGAATCACTTTTAAGATCTATTAATGAGAAAAATCGTTTATATAAAATTAGAATAAAATATCCCACGGAAATAAATATAATGCGTTTTAAAAATTATAAGAATATGCTGGTAAGGATCCTTAAAGTAAGTGAAAGACTTTATTATGAAAAATCTTTTCGAAATTCAGATTCCCCTAGAAAAACTTGGAGTTTGATTAAAGATAAAATTGGAAGAAATAAAAAGTTGTTACACCCTGAAGTGTTATTTGATATTAATGGTAAAGAATTTAGAGGACCACAAGCTGTTGCTAAGAAGTTTAGTGAATATTTTGCTAGTATTGGATCATCTGTTGTTTCAGGAGAAGTTGACCTTTCTTCCCCAAGGTTGCATAAAAAATATCTACCGCCCACTGAAGATACGAGCATATGTATGGCCCCGGTTACTTTTGCAGAATTTCAAAAGGTCATTAAGAATTTAAAAAATGGTAATTCATTGGGATATGATGAACTTTCAACTAATTTGCTAAAAAATATTGCAGGTGTAATTTGTGAACCATTGCTTCATATTTTAAATTTATGTATTTTCTCAGGTACATTTCCTAAAAGATGGAAAATTGCTCGTGTAATACCATTGCATAAAAAAGGAGATAAATCTGATACAAATAATTATCGTCCTATTGCAATTTTATCACCATTGTCTAAAGTATTGGAAAAAATTTTAAAAGGAAGGATTACTAATTATCTAGATAAAATAAATTTTTTTACCAAATATCAGTTTGGATTTAGGGCAGGCCATTCGACGGAACAAGCAGTTGCAGCTCTTGTATTAGAAATAAATGACTGCTTAGATAGTAATTATCATGTATCTACTGTTTTTTATGATGTTAAAAAAGCATTTGACACTTTAAACCATGAAATTCTTTCTGATAAAATGGAAAATTCCGGTATAAGAGGGAAAGGACTAGAAATAATAAGATCATACCTTTATGGACGTAAAATCGTGGTAGATGTTGATGGTCATTTGTCTAGTTTAAATGATCTTGAAGATATTGGTGTCCCACAAGGATCGGTATTAGGTCCACGTTTATTTTTGATGTATATTAATGATCTTCCACGATGTTTGCAGGGAAATAATGGTCTTGCAATTTTATTTGCAGATGACACAGCTGTTTCTGTTAAAGCGAAGGATTCATCTACATTAATTCAAAATTTGTTTAACACTGTTAGTTCAGTTAATCGATGGTTTGTTTCTAATTATTTAGTACCGAATTTTAAGAAGACTGAATTTATGGTTTTTGGTCATTCAAAATGTGCTACTAAAAAAATTTCATGTCAGGAGCTTCAAGTTGGTGAGCATAAAATACGTAGAGTTCAATCATATCGTTATTTAGGAGTTTTTATTGATCCCCTTTTGTCATTTCAAACTCATATTGATCATTTAAGGGTGAAACTTTCGCAAAATATTGGGTCTATGTATCGTTTGCAACATGTTTTTCCATTTTCAATTTTAAAAATAATTTATCATTCTTTGATTGCTCCTTATTTAAATTATTGCACAATTATTTATTTAAATACTTTTTGGACGCATATAAAACCCCTACAGATCCTTCAAAATAAAGCAGTGAGAATACTTGGAAATTTTTTAAATCGTCCATCAAAACTTAGAGATGTATCGGAAACTGAAACATTATTTCTTTTCTTGAATTTATTAGATCTGAAACATATAAGAGAACTTAATATATCAATATGGCATTTTAAAATACATGATCCTAGTAGTTATTTTTATGAAAAATCTCTGTTGATTCTGCCCCCTCCTTCTGCTCTTAGGTGTTCTGGAACATATCGAATTCCCTTTGTTAATTGTGAAAGATCTAGATTTTCAATTAGATACCAAATACCATTTATTTCAAATAAATATAGGCTGAAAGATAGAATTCAAATTGAGTCATTTCTAAGGAAGTTCTAAGGAAGAAAATATTAAAATTATGTATTGACCTGTGATGGTGGAATAGAATTTTTTTTTATTATTATTATTATTTTTTTTTGTTTATATTTGTTACCCATGTTGGGATAGCCTTCCATGCCCCACTTGTCCAGCGTTTGTTTTCTTTATGTTTGTTATGTTTTGTTTTTTTTTCTTTAACCAGGTTTTTTTTTCTCTTTCTCTCTTTTGTTATGATGAGGAAATGGTTTTTTTTTTTTTTTTTTTTTTTTTTTTTTTTTTTTTTTTTTTTTATTAATACCCAATTTTACGAGCTTTGCTCTCTGTTGGGGGTATATGTTTTTTGTTATGTTGATTTAATCAAATAAACAGTTCTACTATATTAACCCTCTTCTGATTTCTATATCTTAGAAATGTGCCTACTTGACAGGTCTATACCTATTGAAATTTTGACAAAACAAAATTTGACCTTAATTTTCAGTCATAAGATTCTTTTTCTCTGGTTTCAGTTCTGAAAAATATAATTCCTGTTATTTGGGTAAAATCTTACACCATATCAATGGGTTTTTTTTTCTAAGTTTAGGAAATGTATTTGCAGATCTTTGAAACCTCATAAATTAGGATTGAGCAAAGCTGTGAGGCTGAAAACAATTTTCTTGTACTTGAATTAAGCAGAAGGTTTGTTTTGCAAGGTTCCACTTTCATAACACAAAGATTTCAAAGGTCATCAAAGGTTGCAGTCCTCTGTAGAGAGAAGGAGTGGAGGTGGGTACTTTGAAATATCTATTTGGACTTACTTTTGTATGTAGAGCCATCCCTGAAAGTTTCATTTTCCTAACCTAAAGCAACACCTTTTCAAGATAGTGAAAAGCAGCTAAACTTGAATTTTACCAATGTTTTTCCCATGAATTTAATGACTAGGCTATAAGACCCAGAGATTCAACATTGGGGGTGCTGGCAACAGTGCTTTGACTAGGCTAGTATATTTTCCTATAGAAGCAATAAAGAGAGTTTTGGTGAAGAATATTAGGCCTGTTTTTCAGTCATCAATGTGAGCACTAAGATCTTACATCTTTCTGCAAAGATTATCGTTTTTTCAACTCACCTTTGTTCTAAGATCTTACAGCTCACTGATGTTAGCAAAATGCATGAAAAACACCATCTTTCTGCCATATAAACAATGATGAGAGAACTTTTATGATCTACTCTTGTTCTCAGACCACTGATCAGAGCAGTATGATGAAAGATGTTTGCACAAAAACAACCAAAGATGTAGATAATATCAGAGACCACACTGCCTTTCCATGATGATAAATAAAAGTTCAAATAGGGATAAAATCCTTTTAATAGACAGTGATAGAAATTCACAAAAATACCAGATATTTCAGTCACATAAACAGTGACCATCATCAGTAGTAAAACTAAACTGTACTGATGACAGTCACTGTATATGTGACCAAAACATCTGGTATTATTGTGAATTTCTATCACTGTTATCATCATCACTGTCTATTAAAAGGATTTTATCTCTATTTGAACTTTTATTTATAACATAAGATGTAAAATCTTAGTTCAAAGATATCACTTTTAAGCATTTTCTGACAAAAGATGTAAGATCTTAGCACACCAATGAGTGAAAAAAAAGGCCCTATTGTCCTATATGGCAGAACAGAGGTGTTTTTCACACTATTTGCTAACATCAGTGAGCTGTAAGATCATAGAACAAAGATGAGTTAAAAATGATAATCTTTGCAGAAAGATGCAAGATCTTAGATGTAAGATTTTAGTGCTAAAAAATGGCCCTATTATTTCAAGATAAATTTACCACTTGAACATATTAGTATTTGGGTTCAGATAAAAGCTACTCATCTACTATCTCTATCAAGCTGTAGGGATCTTAACTACAAATTTTCCCACTAGCATAGGCTATGAAGTATTTTGGGGGGACATCCACCATATGGCTAATATGGGAGTAAAATTAATTTGTGATGCAAATGGATACTTTTAGATTGAGGATACAATTCTATGTATATATTTGCACATTAGTGGGGCGGGGTATATATTCTGTGAATATATAGCCTAGGTTCTAAGAAATTCATGAATTTCTTAGAAAAACAAGGAAAAAAGTGAAGATAAAGGCTCTCCCCCTACAAAATGTGTTAACTAGGATTATTCTACATATTATGGAGTTAGAATTGTTTTCTCAATATGTTTCCTTATGTCCAGCTGGACTCCTAGGCCTAGGCTTAAAATACTGGTTGGCCAGTTGGCTAATTTAAATATTTTTATATATATATACATATATATACACTATTAAATTAACCATCTGGTGGTATCCCATTTTGGGGGATGGATTGAGACATTTTCTTTTTAGGTACAAGACTGCAAGGACTTTGAAAATCTAAGGGGAGATATTGAATTTGGAAAAAACATAACAAAAGCAGCAAATAATGTATTCACTTTCTTCCTAGCTGAACTATATGAACATACAGTCTATAAGTTTCCAGGGGGGGCAAACTTTGTCTAAATGCTATTTTTAATGCTATATAATAGAAATCTCAGAAAAAAAATATGAAAATAAGGCAGCATCATTCAGCCAGGGGGGCAAGAGCCCCCCCCCCCCCATATGGACACCCATGCTAGCCTAGGCTACTGTTTGGACACCATGATGATTTTTTGCCAAATAGATAATAATCATGCAAACCCAAAACCAATTAAAACATTGTTAGGTTACACTAATAAGCTATATAAATTACATCAAGAATTTCCAATTTGTATAGCCTAGGACAAATTGTTTCTTATTGAGCTGAAGCATAAAGCTAAACAATCAATTGCAATATGTAGGTTATCAATAGGCTAAATCACTTTGAAAATGGTTAAATAATTCTAGGTTTTTATCGAAGGCAAAAATAAAAATAAAACAATTTTATAGTAGGCTTATTGAACGCAAGGACAGTGCAGAGTAGTGCCTTAGAAAAATCCATGCTGGAAATGTTTTGAAATTTTTGCCTATTTCGCACTGTCTATTTACTATAGCTTAATATCTCTCATGCGACAAAATTAACCCACAACTTGAAAATTTAGACTTCTGCGCTGCAGGATAGGAAAATTTTAAGTGGTGGATTTAAAAATATTTCTTCTTAGGATTTATATTTCATTTTCGTGCATTTTGATGGCGAGTACTAAAAAATTTACAGTAATGGTCAAACTCTAGTAGTCTAACTTTTTCTTTCTGTACGTCAATGCTGTTTCTATTGTACCAAAAAGTATAGTGAAATAAAAAAAATTATTAGAGCCAAAAATCTTGGAGCTCCATTGCCCCTTTTAAGAAAGTCTCTAAAGTGCAGACTTTTATTTTATCGTGATAGATAAATACACAAGAATTTTTCAATCCAAAGAAGTAAATAGAAACGGAGAAAATCCTAAAGTGTATATTTCAAATTACGTTCTCACATTAGCTTAACTTAAAATAAAACTTAAAAGATATGTACAAAAATTCAAAGTGAGAGCTTAACAACAACAAAATCAGGGGAGCAGAATCTTTTAAGAACACAACAATAAAGTATGAAAATTTCATCAACAAAAATTGAACAAAAAGCAAAATCCGCTCGAAAACAGTTAACAAAACCAAATTTGCTTGACAGAAACAGAAAAAAAGTGAAAACTAAACACAACGAGAATCAACTCGACAAAAGTGGAATAAAAGAGAAATTTGCTAGACTAAAATTAAAAACAAAAATTCATTCTAAGAAAATTAAGAATGGTGAAAATTCACCCTGCAAACAAATAAAATATATTAAAAGTTTAAGACAAAAACAAAATATAAATTACCTTTTCATAGGTTACTCAAGATGGTTTACTTGACAGAAATTGAAAAAGCGAAATTTTCTAAACAAGAATTGAAAAGAGCAATTGAAAAGATTGAAAAGATCATAATTGAAAAGATGGCCCCCCTGGAAATTTTGGACTATAAAGTAATTACAAGGAAACCAAAGGAAAATGAGTAGAATAGGGAAAAACCATGGACAAAATATGTGTTGACCCATTGTTGGCTGCCTGTCCAAAGATTTCGACCATTAATAACGAAAAAATAAGTTCTAATTTGTGACTGAGTGAAAGTGACTTCTTTCCAGTTTTCCATAAACATTTTTTCTATGTGGTTTGGTTGGAGTAACACACAAAAAAAATTCTTCATAGAAATGAATGGTAAGTCAATAACGAATGTATAAGAGCCTAACTATTGATAACATTAAATGAAAGAATCAGCTTTTATGGTGATCCTAAAATGTACTTGTTTATTAGTAATTAGTGCAGTTACTAGTATACAAGAAAGGTCGTATAATTGTAGAGAACATAAGGAAAACAACTTTATAAGGGGTAATTTTGGGGTAAATATGCCGTCAATTTTGCTTGCATTGCACACACACACAAACACACACACACAAACACACACACACACACACACAAAAACAATCGCACAATCTCACACACACACAAAAAAAAGAAAAAAAACAAACAACAACACCAAGACACACACACACACACACACAAACAACCAAAACAAAAAGACCACCCACACACACACACACACAAACACAAACACACACACACAAACACATACACATACACAAACACACACATACACACATACACACACGCAGACACACACACACACACACACACACACACGCACACACACACACACACACACACACACACACACACACACACACACACACACACACACACACACACACACACACACACACACACACACACACACACACACACACACACACACACACACACACACACACACACACACACACACACACACACACACACACACACACACACACACACACACACACACACACACACACACACACACACACACACACACACACACACACACACACACACACACACACACACACACACACACACACACACACACACACACACACACACACACACACACACACACACACACACACACACACACACACACACACACACACACACACACACACACACACACACACACACACACACACACACACACACACACACACACACACACACACACACACACACACACACACACACACACACACACACACACACACACACACACACACACACACACACACACACACACACACACACACACACACACACACACACACACACACACACACACACACACACACACACACACACACACACACACACACACACACACACACACACACACACACACACACACACACACACACACACACACACACACACACACACACACACACACACACACACACACACACACACACACACACACACACACACACACACACACACACACACACACACACACACACACACACACACACACACACACACACACACACACACACACACACACACACACACACACACACACACACACACACACACACACACACACACACACACACACACACACACACACACACACACACACACACACACACACACACACACACACACACACACACACACACACACACACACACACACACACACACACACAATCAAAATCTACGAGCCTGAGAATATCTGTCTGATTTTCGAAAAAAGGAGGAAAGACCCTCTAGGAGTCATAGAATTTTAATGAAAATCAAATCATCAAAAATTAAGCGTATCAAAAAACCCTATTGTAGAGGTTCCAAGCTCACATCTGCAAAAATGAGAGATTTTATTATTTTTGCCAGAAGAATGACCAAGGATGCGTGTTTGTTTGTTTTTTTCCCAGGGGTGATCGTATCGAAACAGTGGGCCTAGAAAGTCGTGAGAGGGCGCATTCTAACGGAAATGAAAATCTCTAGTGCCCTTTATAAGTGAAAAAAAAATTGGAGGGCAACTGCACCCCCTTCCTCGCATCTTTTTTCCCAAAATCGCCCGATCAAAATTTTGAGATAACTAATTTGTTCAGCATAAATGAAAGACCCAATAACTGTATCTTTGGAGATAGAATGACCCATTACAGACCGTGGGGAAAGGCTTTTAAGTTATAAAATTTGACCATTATTTACGTATAGTATTTGTTTACGTATATAATGTATTTGTTTACGCATATAATGCGTCAAAGAATGAGCAACTTGAGCGGTGGGGGCTAAATCATACAAGTACAAGGATGCCGGCAAAGGAATTTCCAGTGGGGGGGGGGAGACATCAAAATAGCAAGCAGTGATTTTGATTTGGAAAACAATCAGAAATTAAATAAAAAAGGAGCTTTTCAAATGAGAGCAAGGGACAGATTTGAAACCTATTTGAACAGATTATCCTTAACGTGAAGAGGGCTGTCTTCCCCTTACTCTTTACTGTGAAGTTTGGCTTTTGTCCAAATTTTAATAGAAAATTTGCAATTGGAAAAAAAAGTTTTCAAAGCACTAAAATACTTTTGTTTAACGAGCAAGGTGTTGAGGAGGGGACAGTCTCCCTTATATACAGAGTAATTTCAACTTGTTTTAAGTTTTAAACGTGATCCTTACTTTAGTTGAAAAAAACCTTTTCTGTTTGTTTAATTACATTTCATCAAACTGTAATGGGTAATCAAACAGTTCATAGTAACGAACTGTAAGTAAGAACCGGCCCGGCTCAATAGTAACCGAAACTCTAAAAAGGCAATGTTGATACCAATAGATATATCAAAAGATTTGGCCTATTATGTTGATTCCAACTATATGAGTTGTATTAAGTTTAGTCTTACCCATCAAAATCTATGATCCAGAGGAAATATGTCTGATTTTCGAAAAAAGGAGGAAAGACCCTCTAGAAGTCATATAATTTTAATGAAAATCACATCATCAAAATTAAGCGTATCAAAGAACCCTACTGTAGAGGTTTCAAGCTCACATCTGCAAAATTTGTGAGATTTTGTTATTTTTGCCAGAAGAATGACCACGGATGTGTGTTTCTTTTTTTTCCTCAGGGGTGATCTATCAACCCAGTGGGCCTAGAAAGGAGGGCTCATTCTAACGGAAATGAAAAGCTCTAATGCCCTTTATAATGACAAAAAAATTGGAGGGTAACTGGACCCCCTTCCACGCATCTTTTTTCCCAAAATCGTCCGATCAAAATTTTGAGATAACTAATTTGTTCAGCATAATTGAAAGACCTAATAACTGTATCTTTGGAGATAAAATGACCCACTACAGACAAGGGAAAGGCTTTCAAGTTATAAAATTTGCCCATTTTTTACGTATAGTATTTTTTGTTAGGAAGTATGCATACATTTTTCGGGTGGGGGAAGGGAGGATGAATTTTCTGCTGGGAAGATTCTGCACGAGGAGAGTTCTCCATGGGGAGGGAAGTTTCCAGGGAATGAACTTTTCAGGAGAAGTTTTACGCTGAATTTGCCAGAATTCCTATACGAAATTTCTTTATAGGCCTTGCTTTCTCTTTACTTATTCAATTTTATGCGTGGAGATATTTAATGTAATTGTCCGGGGTAAATTTTCGCCAGGATTAAATTGTTCAGAGGATATTTGTGTGGCAAGGGGGATTTTTCCTTGGATGGGGAGCCACATGCCCTGGGGTTATTTAAAAAAAAGATCAGAAATTAAATTAAAAAAACAAGTTTTTTCAAATGAAAGTAAGTAACAACATTAAAACTTAAAACGACCTGAAATTATTGCGTATATGAGGGGGGTTGCCACCTCCTCAACACCTCGATCTTTACGCTAAAGTTT